>NW_007578616.1:293176-299720 GCF_000690725.1 Stegastes partitus
CATGAGTTTTCATCCCCTCTCGGTTCCACACACACACTTAGTCGTCTCAGGTTGTTTAAAACGTGCTAAACTGGACGTGATTTAATGTTCTGGAAGACGCACTGAAAGCGTTGTCCGTGCATTAGCAGATTGGAAACTCGATCGTCATCATACTGCAGACAGCAAAACGACACTTTATGGCTTTTTTTTGTCCTTGTAGCTGCAAAATAATCTCATAAAGCCCCAAACAAAGAAAAATAAGAAGAATTTTAATCAGATTTGTTAGGATGGAGTAAAACATTGACTTTAGTTGTAGTTAAAAATGCTAAAATCTTACTACATGTGTTACCTCGTAACTTAACTAACTAGCAGCTGTGATATTAATAGAGTTTTCCTTCCTAACAGTTTATTCAACTCTTTTTGATAACATATCGTATTTTCCTGCATGCATAAAAAGGCCAGGACACATCAAACCTCTGACATTTTGTTTCCAGAACGATGTTGTTTTCTCTCCCCGCTGTCTTTAAAACGCTGCCCGAGTGAATTAGTGCCGTTTCCTCCCGGCCGCATTCTGCCAGACGCTGCTTCGACTCAGCGGCGGGAAATCAGGCCTCATGAAGAGAGAGCCACACAGATCAATTCGAACCCAAACGTCTGCGCAAACGCTAAGTAAAAACCGGTCAGCTTGACCTTAAGGGGAAAAAACACACACACTGTGGAAAACAGAACAAGCAGCTCTGAGGCACATACACGACGCATACGCTGTAAATGTTGACATGTCTGGGTCACGCTGGCTTCTGATTTGTATTCGGGCTGCTTAGTGCCGGAGCTGTTTACGTTATATAAAGTCTAATTGATGCCCGTGTGAGGGGCTGAGCATCATCCCATCACCTCCAGCACTCACACTGACTGAAGCTGGCTCGTGCTCATGCGGTAGCTTTTGGTGTAAATAACATATAAGCAAAGAACGGCGTCACAATAAACTCTGCAAATGGCATCTCAGACGACAAATCGTGCATAATTGGCTTCCAAAGTAATTAATTTCGTTATCGGGTGAGCAGACGGCGCCTCTTCACTGAGAGGAGGAACCATTACGGGGAACAAATGGCTGGATGCCGCCGCGGCAGAATCACTTAGCCGGTTATCTCACCGCGCAGCGGCGAGCGCAGACGAGGCCGAGTGTCACAACGCCGCGGCAGAATGAAGCGCTGGGATTTTATCTCAGCCGCAGCCGCGTGCTGGCAGAGGTTTGAGTTCGTCCAACGCTAATGGACGCATCGGTCTCACTTCAGCAACATCCACAGACTCACACAACCAGAGGCGACTGGCAGCGGATGATTTGTGTGAAAGAATATGAGCTGAAAAGTTAAATATCACAAAGAACCTTCTCGTACATCTTTGGTTTTGACCCGTGGTGTTTTATTGCATTTTGTTGCTGCAGCGAGTTTCATGACAAAAGTTAGAAATATGAAAAGAAACAACCACAACCCTCTGAACTCCAGGCAGCCCCTGGATGTTTTAAGTCACTCCTGTCACATTTCCACTCGCTGGGGGCTCATTTAAAGTCCTGGACGTGTATGGAAACAGAACAACCAGGACCAGAAGGAAAAAGAACTTAGAAAATGTCCGATGTGCAGCAAAACAACAACGTTATGACGCCATAAATCATGAAAAAAGAAATGAAAAGTTAAAGTTCTTGGATTGGTCATTTTTCAAAAACATACATACTTTAGATATTTTACTTCTTACATGTTTTATTGGTTTCCATTCTTGTCTCCTCTCTGCTGGGTATAAACACAGCCTGCAGTTCAACCTAATTCAGCTGAAAAGTCCCTCAGCTGGTCACATGGTCACTTGGCTGCTCTTTTCAATGCAGCCAAGTGACCATAATTTCTTTTTAATCAAAATCTGGTGCAAGTAAGTTTTTGTGTTTTGCAAATTTTTATGTGAGACGAGAATAAAGCAATTTTAAAGCTTCAATTAGCCTCATTTTCCCACTTAAACCGACACGTGATTCATTAAAAGGACCACCGGAAAGTTAAAAATCCAACAATTCTTTCTGTTTTTAAAGTTTCCGACTCTAAAAATGCTGTGATTTCGATGATTCTTTGAAGACAAAGCGCTTTTCGAACCTGCTGTTTCTGTTCGGAGGGTTAAACGCAGACTAAAAAGCTGACTCTATCACATGCAAAGAGAAATTTAAAAGATCATCTACTCTGAAGTCACAAAACCACAAGCCCAAATGTAGAAATAGAGGTTACTGTCATTTTTTTTCCCTGAGTGACATCCTGCACAAGAACTTCCTGCAGTCAAAAATTGTAATTCAAGAGTTCTGTAATTACATTTTGATCAGACGGAACTCAAACATCCACGACGTCAAACTTAATTTAAGATAATTTAAACTGAGGGACATGTAGGATATGTTGAGACAGAATCATGACAGTAGACATGGTAAACCAGAGCTACAACCAGTCGTTCTTTTTGACAGGGATACATTAAATGATCTCACTTGGCTGCACAGTCGATTCAACGTGCGTTCGTCTCTTTCGGACCAGACGAGCATTAAAGCTGTTGGACAATCTGCAGACAATGACTCAAACTCAGCAGCTAAACAGGAATAAACTTCTGCTAACTGCTCCTTCTCACTTTACTGATGTGTTTGTTCTCATGTGTACGATTCTGGGAACTCAGATACCCAGAAAAAATAAAAAATACAAATCAGTGTGCCCTCTGTGGTCGCCATGGTGACGGAGGAAACTGAGACGACGCATTAAGAAAAGTTGAGCCGGCGTCGGATCCAGAGGCAGCAGCACAAGTGTCGTTCCCGCCTGATGTTTTCCAGCCACTTGAGGCGGCGGTTTGTGAACACGGCGGCTCTTATTGCTTATTTACACATTTAAATCTGCCTCCTGAGCCGCTGAACGCTCCGTGATGCTCAGCAGCTGCTAACTGCAGCGGCTAATGGTTCAGCCATCAACAGGACGGTGAAGACGGAGGATGGATGGTTCAGCAACGGGCTGTAAAGATCTAATGAGAGGAGCTGCAAGTGTCTTTAAAAGTTCTTCTACAAACTGCTAAAAGGTCACGACTGATTGGGCAACGATGGAAGTTAAAGTCTGGGAAATATTAGATGACATCATGAGGAGTTTAATGCTCAAGATTCTGCATCATCAGGACGCTGTAGATCTGTAGATATGGTTTGATCAGATTAACACTCAAATGTTGATTCTTTTGGCCAATAAAAAGAGAAAAAAAAGCTCAAATCTCTCAAATAACTAAAAATGTTGGACTCAGCTGGTCACAGAGGGAAGCTGGTTGAGAGAGTTACGGTTTCTAGATGTGGAGGAAACAAAAGAGATTTCTTGCAAAATAAAGTATTTTTAATAATGTTTTGAATATAAAGTTTCAATCTAATGTATAAATATGGTTTTGAGGATGTTTATCATTCCTAATAATGCTTCCATGAGGTTAACCGTTAACTTTAATGTGTTTTTTTTATTGTTGTGTTAACATTAAAATTCTACCTGAGTAGCTCAATATAGAGCTAAATAGCTAAAACGGTTAAATTAAGAATGAAAATTATCGGTCCGTATTAAAAATTGGATTAATTGGATACTGAAAATTATGAACTAAAAATAAATGATTGCTATTAAAGTAAATGTCACGACTTGGCGTATCCATCATCAGACTCCAGCAGTCAGAGATGTGAGTGACAGCGAAAATTAAACTCGTCTTCGACCAATCTCACGCTGCCTCCATCACTGTCGCCGGGTAGAACAAGGACGTGATGGAGTTCAATGACCCTGAATTCCCCCAGATAGAAGAAGAAGAAAAAAAGTTCAGTCAGACTTTTTGATTTTTGATTTTTATTTAAATTTCCCAAATAGCAACAAATATCTATAAAATAATCATTTTTTGTTTGTTTGTTTGTTTGTTGCTAATTTAAACTCATGGAAATTATTAATATTTCAAACACTTATAACTTTAAAATAAGGACATTTTAGCTGATTTAAATACGTTTTTTTGTTGTTTTTTTGTGAATAACAAGTGAATTCTAACTTTTTTCTGTGATTTTACTAGATGTTATATGTAATTTAACAAGACAGAATTGATCTGTAATAAAAAAAAAATGATGTACCATTTGTTTGTTTTTTAAAAAACAACTTCATACAGCCTACATTGTTTTATTTTATTTAACTGTAAATATTGGTTAAATAATAATATTTTTTGTCTGAGTTAAACAAAAAAATATGTGTAATTTTATGGTTAAATGTTGTAAAAGATCAAATCACAGTTATGGCTTGTTTTTTTTTTTTTGTTAGTTTTTTTTTATTCCAGCCAACATGTATATTAATAATTTTTGCTGTGATTTTACTACAAAACAGGGAGAATCTGTAAAACAGTGGTACTTGTCTTGTTTTAAATCCACATTTAAAATCTGTTTAAATGTCTTCTGTGGTGTGCAGGTAGCGTAACCGGGTTTCTAAAATCACAATATGATGCACAAACACCAAACAGAGATGCTTCAAGTCAACGTGTAAATTCAGCCACTGAGAATTTATTTAACTGTTTTTATATAATCCAGGAACTGTTGTTATTGCTAAGCTAACTGCACGTCCAGTAGCCTTGGCTCATTATTAAACCCTGACGATCTCATTAAGCTTTTGTTTTTCTTTGCGGATTTGACCATTAGCTCAGCGTGACCGGCTGTTCTCTGCTCACAGCTGTACGCTGGAGCCTCGTCACATCCACAATGTGAACTCTGCACCTGCTTCCACTGCTGTCCACCGCTCAGCGCATGAACCCTCTGAAACCGAAGCACACATAACACCACGCATTGCTCGCTTTTTTTTTTTTCCCTCCTCTCCAGGCCTAGAATAAAAAGCAAAATGCAAAAAGTACCTCCAGCAAATTCGTCCCGGTGCATTAAAGTTCTTACGCCCACGCCGAATTATGTAGGCAATTACAACCAAGCCAGGCGGCCGTGTGAGCGACCCGTGTTATGGAAGAAAATGGCCCAAATGGAAGCACGCCGCGTCCTGACTGAAATGTGCCACACGTAATTGTTGGAGATTTTTTTTTTTTCCCCGTTAGAACCGGTGCGGGTGGAGATTTGCGGATAATTTGTTGTGCTTTCGGGTCAAATTGGTTCAAGCCGCAGACATTTAAAGGCGGTGCAACGGAGCAGGCCGACGCCAAGGGGTTTAACATTTGGAGAGCTCGACGCTAAAACCTGCACACGCGCCGGTTCAGGCGGTGCGTGGAGTTTGCGTGGCTTTTGCTTCAGGTCCTGCTTATTGCCACCGAAAAGTTAATGGCATCTGATAAGGCTGTTTCATAAAAGCAGTAAATGGCGCCGGCGGCCCGCCCCTGCAGCAGCTCTGTAATTAGGTCTGATAGAGGCCCACGCCGACATGCGTTTCTTTCATTTTCCGAGGGCTACTCCGTGCCATCATCCCCATTGCTCCCCCGCCATTAAAAACAATCCGCCGGGGAAGAAACGCCCACCACACCGACTACCCGGCTCTGCACTTTCAACAAGGGTTAATTCCACTCGGCCTCCTCTGGCGGGTTTTAATTTGAACACTTCAGAGGTGGTTAGCTTTCCGCCGCCGCGTCGTCTCGGCGTTTGCGACGGCGCGCTCCGACTCGCTCACGCTTTGCGGTTCATGACCATTAGCCTGCCAGGACAATCAGAGCGGCAGAAGCCTCGGCCGCCTCCGCACTTATTTACTGCTCAAACCATCAGCACAAACACAAACTCACTGCTGCCGGTTATGTCACTGCTGAAATGTGCTCCACGGTGGGGGAGTTAATGCATGCTGTCACGCTCTAAAAACAGAGGAAAAAATGCACAAAATAAGGAAAATCTTGCAACAAGGGTGTAAAAAAATACATTAAAAACGCAGTGGAGTGTTGTAACATTAAAAAACTGTAAATAAAAACAGCAAATATCCTTAAAATAATGATGCTTTGAGTGGATTTACATACAAAACACATGAACCAATTACTATTTGTGTAATGCAGATTTTAAATGTGGTCGTTATTTACTGTTTTTCTGTTTTTTTATGGCTAATACTTTTATTTCTGTGATTTTACTAGATGTTATCAATACTTTAACAAAGCTTAAAAAACGATGAACCATTTATAAAATCTTAATACAGCCCATGATGATATTTGCAGCCGATTTCTTTTCAGACTTTACTGGATCCAGCCAAATACAATCATCCCTCTCTTACTGCTCTACTTGCCAGACTTGGCTGCTTCTTACTCGTTCCCCAACATGAAGTGGAGAGGTTGCTGATTTGACGCAACGGGGGGCAGATGTGGGGCTGATGGTGCTTGACGTGCTCACAGGGAGCGCAACAAGTGCGACGGAAAGAGGTGTTTTAAGGAGATGGTGGACAATTTGCAGCTTTGGAGTCTTTGATGCTCTACGAGGGCATTAGTGCTCATATTCGGCAGTAGAATGCACAGACGGCCTTTAGTCTCTTAATACTCTCTGAATTTCCTACCTTCCTGTAGGTCTACAAAGCTATAGCTTCATTTATTCCCTGAAGTTGGA
>NW_007578617.1:0-13677 GCF_000690725.1 Stegastes partitus
TGGGTCAACCTTGAGTCTGTTTGCTGATATTAGAATTATCGTTAAACACAAGTCTGTTCTGCTTGCTTCAGCTCCATATAAGAGGAAGAAGTCTTCAAATCCTTGTTATGTGAAACAAAACAACACTCACATACAACTTGTCCTTGTTCCTTGGTGGAGCTCATCATGATGCCTGATTCAGGTGTGACAGCGAGCCATGTCAATCTGCTCAACTTGCAGACCGTCATCACAGCAGACGGCAGATCTGATCACTCTGTAGTTACGTCCCATCCGATGGCCCAACAAATCACACCAGTTAGAGTGCACTATAAATGTGCAGTATACTTTTCATGCTATGACATGAATATAAGACCATATCTAAGTATAAAACGTACAGATCAGCAGAATGTATTTAGTTCATCACAAATAAAAACCCTCAAGAGCCTCTTTCACAGATGATACTTTGGCACGTCACAATAGGAGCAATATAGAGTTATTTATGTGTTCCTGCCTGTGTTTCAGGGTCCTGCTGGTGTGTCTGCTGGCTGACTATTCATCCAGTATGAAGAGAACCATTGTTTATTCTCCTTTTCTATACATCTGTCAAAGAAATCTGTTATGCAGGTAGAGTGGCCTCGTTGTAGCACGTGTGTGTGTGTGTTCTTATATGCTCATGCATAAACAGAATCTGAATGTCGTAGCTCATTGTGACATAAGCTGAAGGACATTTGCTGAAGTGCTTGAACATTTCTCCATAAATCTACTTTTTATAAAGCCAGTAAATGTAGTAACACAATGCAATGATTCTATAGTGGCGTGGAGGTAAAGTACAAACACGTTTTACACGTATGAGATAAATATATACCGTATACATGCCCGACTGTATAACAAAAGAACAAGGTCATTTACACATTAGTGCATCAGCAATAGCAATAAGATCATCTATGAAATGATGATGATGATTTACTCTTGATCATTTAGGAGAATTCTGCAGATACAAGTTTTAAAGACCGTTGTTATAGAGGATTTCTATTTGTTTTTAGTTTATATTAAGGTTCACAGTGGAGTTTGTGCAAAATAAAAACAGTATTATTTCACACAGCAGTGTTCATCAAACATGACCAACACACTGTGACAAACGTTCATCAGTTATTTTAAGCAGTGACAGACACATAAACATTGTGTTACATAAATGAGTTAAACGTTTGGATGATTCTCTGTCAATGCAGCAGCTCATTGATCAAACACCAGTTGCACAATTATGAAGAATGTTGCACAAACCTTACAGTGTGCCACACTTCATTTATGTAGAAAACTTATTTCTTCATATGTTTTTGTTTCTTACACATTCAAGGAACCCTCCAAAGTGCAACACACAGCTACGAGATCCTCAAAAGTGTTCATGAAAACACAAAAGAAGGATTTACCTACACTGTTGTCCGTGCAAAGTCCAAATAATTATTCATCCCAGTTAATTTTTTTTAATCTCATTTCACAGAAAAGTCACACTGACTTGCTGCTGAACGCTTAAAGCCAGAAAAACTGTGTAATTAATCACATTATCCTGTTTAAATACCCCAATCTGAAAGAAAACGTTTTAAATAAGTAGAATGCAGTTGCAGTACCAATGATCCACAGATGAGGGCAGTATAGGATCTGGTATGGTCTCACCAGTCTGAAAAATAAAAGCAAAGCCTTCCAGCGCCAGTTTTTCCATCATAAACCCGGAAATCTATGTTTAATCAGCTGCTTTTATAGCAGTTATTATTATCCTTATTGACCTTTCGCCGTACTGTAGCGAGTTTTAGACCCTCCATCTGGCCTGTTATGGTCCAATAAATGGTACACATGAGCTTGGACGTGGTCTAAGAGCTGGAGGTTCAAATCTGAGGAGGGGAAGAGTCTTATAGCGTGCCATAAAAATGTGTCTGCATATCAGCCAAGCAGGTGTAAAAGTACTCTCCCAGGCCACGTTTGTCACAGTTTCCCATTTCACGGGACAGAAACTACATGGATGTTCCACATGTGTGGCGGTGATGAGAGCCCTTGAGCTTTGACTGTCTCCTCTTCAAGTTGTTTTTGAAAGGCTGATTTGCAGCAAACAGATGCACGCGAGGCGACGCTCCAGTTGAGATTTCAGAGCCAGATGTGTTTACACTGGGGGTGGGGGGGGGGACACTGAGTAATGATCATTAACATAACGCATGTTTCTTGCATGAGTGAAGCAGACAACAGCCAGAAAGCATTCGCCGTGATCCTTTATTTGGTTTTTCAGTTCTGTATTTTCATGTATTTATTATGTGTAAACAACCTGGAAAACTACTGCAGCTGATTATCTATCATCCTGGGACCACCGTCGTCCAGCCCCATCACGCGTGGAGCCCACCGGGGGGACAGCAAACAGCCGAGCTCTGAAGCCGAGCAAGGATCGACTATCACTGGACCTCTGGGAGTCGTTTCCACCGGCAGAGAGAAGAACCAGGACTGAGTGGCAAGAAAGAGGAAAGCAGCCAGTGTCGCCGCACCGCTCTGGTTTAAGGCCTCGGAAGGACTGACATCACACTTGGAGAGCTTCGTTCTGCTCTGCATCTTAAAGTATGAGGGAACGTGTGGTCGGGGGCCTCGGAGTCATCTGTGCCACTGCTTTAGTGGTCTTTCGGTGTCTCTGGGATTCGGCTGTGATCAGAGATGTGCCAGCGGCGGGGGATGTGGCTGTGAGTGTGGACAGCTATTCCATCTGAAGCCGTGGCCTTTGCTGCATCTTCTGTGGCTGTGGGTTTTGGTTTTGATTGTCTATACGTGCTCTTTTTGTGCTTTCAGTCTCAGACTGTGTCCCTGGGAAGACTGAAAAACTCATTCACATTTTTTCGCGTGCGTCAGTGCCGTAGAACTTCATAGAGGGAGCTGGATCTGAGTCACTTCACCTCCGCAATCTGGGTAAACAAGTGAAAAGCCTCATGTAGGGCAGACCTACTTTGAAGGGTTTTTGTCACCTACGAGCACTCCAAATTTAGACTGTGTCTGACAGCTATGATGCAGTGCGTTTGTTCTTTTTTCATCTCGAGGTTCCCCGCTGGCTCTCGGGCTTTATTTACTTTGCTGCCCTTTTTCTTAAGGTTCACGGGCGATTGTTCTGTCACAGAGGACTTTAGCCTCGTTGGTCTCAAGCTGAAGCAAACGTGTTGTCGTGCACTCAGGATTATTTGTGGACTGAAAACAAAATCAAACCAAATAATGTTTTTTTTTGTAAGCTGAGGTTCATGATGGCCTTCCACTGTCTACCTTGAACCTCTAGGTGGCACTCTAAAGTATGGTTATGTGGTGAAAGCATGAAGCTCAGCACCTGTGGACTCCATTTGCAGTGAAAAAAAACTCCACACTAATGACTCTGCAGATGGAGATAAAGACTTTCATGATTAATTTATCACCTCTGCAAAGTGGAAGTTATTTTATGAATGGATAATCTGCTCTTCCATTCTTTTGTCTTTGCATTTCAAACAAACAAAAAAAACCCTGAAATCTTTTGACGCGGGGTGTCTTGTGTGAAAGGGGATTATTTTTTAGAGAGACGTGCCTCGCGGAAAGTGGAAATGTTGATTTGTTTTTAATGTGTTGTTGTCTGGGAGCGACGGTTAATTTGCTGTTGCAGCAGAAACGAGCCCGTTGGCATGCCGCTGTCACAAACAACTCCATCCTTCATGTTCTACCCTCTGCCTTCTATTACTCGTATGTACTTTTACATAACAGCGATGAAAGATCTGACCGATCTGACTTCTTTTTCCAAGGATGTGGTGCATGGCTGGCGTGCAGTCCTGTGGCAACCTGGCCTCCGACTGTTGCCAAGCTGGAAGCGTAGCGTGCATGCAAAGCAACCGCGCTGCTTGTATCACTTCTTATCACGCAGAGTCTTATTGTGCAAGACAAGCTATTACGTGGCCCATTTACAGGATGGCTGCTGATACAGTGAGGCGCAGCGTTATTAGCTCGGTGACATGGCGGAAAGCTTCCAGAGCTGCTGTTGTTGCATCGCCGCGTTCTCACTCGGCCTGTATGGATTCCATTATGATGAACAAATTACCTGCAATTGATTAGTGAGGCTCTCAGAGTGACCAGTGCTGAGAATCTGCACTCAGCCTTACTGTAAGCCTGCACCAGGGATTTCCACTCCCTCATGGAACTGGACCGGTGCCATCGGACGTGATTACATGCGAGTACCACTTGCCACAGGCCCGTCCCCGAGGGAACACGGGAACATGTGTTTCCGATTGTTTAATTGGTTTCTTCATATGTTCACACTGATTTTCTGATTATCTCACTGAGCTGGTGCACCTTGACAGACTCTCTTCACTTTATTTTCAGATGACGTCACCTGAAAACGACAACACATGAAACAGGGTTGAAGTGACCGTTTAGCTTTAGTGCTGGCTGAAGGAGTTCTCTGATAATCTGGTGACTGCATGTTCACCCTTTTTCCTAAAGTTAGATGCAGCTTATATCACTCTGTATAGTATGAAGCCAGCTTCTTTCCTTTTGCACAGATTAAACAAACCAGATACAGTAAATTATATTTACTGTTTGAAGAAACTGAGAAGTGTTTGCCAGGTTAGATTTAGAAAAGTCAAGCTTCTTAGTTGCAGAAACGAGAGCAGCCTTGAGCTTCTTCGCTTGGCAAGAGAACAAATATATTTTGCAAAATCTGAAGCTATTTGTTTAAACCCCGTCATCTTTTCACTTCGTATGCCTTCACTGATAGTCCGCCTTAACCAACAGAACCGATTCCAGTCTGATTAACTGTCATCCGAGGGATCAGATTGACTTTTAGGCCGAAGACAAAATGCTTTTCATGTAATAAAAGAAAACCTGAGCCTCGCAAAATCATTTTCCCAGTTACTTACCGAACGCGGCGTCTGAAACGTGTCCCAGCCGCTTTATTTTCAGCCACTCTCATAACCTGTGCATGTGAAAACATTATCTTTTTTTATCTTTTATTTGGCTCCGGCTTTCACAAGTCCCGTTTTACAACCCACAGGAGTCAAATTCGGTACCCAAAGGAAGAAAAAGGCCAATTTTCTGTCCTCCACAACTTCAAGATAAATGCTACTTGCAGGAATGAATTGCAGGTGTTATTTCAATCATGCCATGGACCTGTTTTAGGATAAATTGTCTGAGTTTTGTGTTAAGGTGAACTAAACAACGATGCTTCTTTTTTTTTTTTGGTCCAACCGAAAACGGGTCAAAAATAAGACCGAGCTTTCTGGCTGTATTTCACATTAAAATCTTTATGAGCCGTGAACTTTTGACTTCTTACAGAGAAGCAGCTTAATTAGCTCTTTATGCTGCTTTTATAAAAATCCATTTTTTGCAACAGATTTATAGTTTCCTCTTTTTTTTCTTGCAGGTTTCCAGAATAGACATCTGTTTGCAGTGTGGAAGGTCAAATAAAAGCAAAACTTTTTCTTTCACTTTCTCATCCAGTTGGTTTTGGATTTAACTTTCTAGCATCCACTGACTTCTCTGCACTCACCTGTTTCCAAACATTTCCCACTCGTCTTTGGTCGACTGCCCATTTGTGCAGGAAGTGAAATGACATCACAGGTTTACCTTTTGGAGAATAAAAGCCTGACGTCCCCGGTGATGGTTAAAATAAACCAGACGTAAAGCAGGAATAGTTGGCAAACGTCTTCTGGCTTAATCTAAATACAATGCTGCAATAAAGCAATTTTTACAAGTACATTGACAATTTATAGGTATCCGGTGATAAAACTTTTTTGCACCCATCTACTTTTTTATCAGCTTAACCTCAGCCTTTAGCTTCACCAGCCTCCCCAGAGCGCTAAATCTAGTCCAGCTAAACTTTTCAAACCAGCCGGTATCACACAGAGCGATATGCAAGGTGCTGCGTTTATGAAAATACATTTCCAGCTCCATATTCTCTCCAGGCCTCACCATAAATATGTGATTTATTATGAAGCTGATAACCCGCCAGATGAAATAATCCCGTCTGTCTTTTATCTCGTGTAAACTCTAATGCCTGACTCTCATTCCTCTGTTACTTCTTTATGAACTCATCTGCATCTCTGATTTCAGCGTAATGTCTTTATCTTATCGTAAGATTGACCAAGGACAAGTCATAAAAAATGTCATCGAGTTTTCAGAGGGGGCGACAGCATCACAGTCCCACTGATGCGAGATAAAGCACGTGTTAAAAGGAAACACTTTAAGAGGCGGGCAAAGAAAGCAAAGTGCACGTCAATCCAGCGAGCACAGCATCCCCCCGACTGCGCCGCACATCTTGAAATGGTTGTGAAGTTTCCCTATAGTCAGCAGTATGTCAGATGTGTCTGAGTGCAGCAGCGCTTATTATTTGGTCAACAAAGCCGGGACGTGACGGTCCGATCAGAGAGACGATGTTGTCCGTGTCAGGCTGGTGCTATCACGCAAAACATGGACTTAATGGAGCACCTTTTATGTTATTCAGTTATCTGTGGATCAGTTATAATCAATATGTCCATACAAACACTAGATCACGTGACTTTTTGTGCGTGAAAGAGATTCTTTGTGACGAACAAGATAAAATAAAGTTTGTATTTTGGATTCGGCTGTTTAATCCAGAACACATTGCAGAACTGGATTCTTCTCTCTGGTTTGTGTTTGCTTTGGACGTACAGCTCAACATTATCATGTAAGGACATTATCAATCTTATTTCTTTCTACAACAGCTTCTATCATAACCAATTCCAGTTGTTTTGTCCAAACCCTGAAATAGAAATCTGTCCTGTAATCCATGATTTATCCTCCTCGCCAGGCCTTTTAAGTGAAGTTGGTCAAACAGTTGGTTCGTGTAAACGTTTCAGACCCACGCAGGTTTTGATGATTATGTAAGTTTGAGCGATGAAGAGCTCGTGTGTCGTCTCTTCTGGGGGACATGCTGATCATTCACTTCAAGCTGACTACACTTTCCATATCACACATAACTCCTGACACCTTCATTTTTCTGTGTAATTTTGGTCGTATGTTGGTTAGCGTGTGTTTTCCTGCTTTGAGCTGCGCTGGATCAACGCTGAAACGACTTCTCTGTGTGTTCCCACAGTAAAGGTGAAGTTTATGGGATGCAGATTTATATAATAAGCATCTGGATCGCTCACTTCATTCATCACATCACGTCGTATGTTTCTGGAAGTCCATCTATTTACTTTTTTTTTTTAATGTGCAGTTGCAGAAAAACATGACATTTTCTTTCTCCTGTGAGAAATGCCAGAATGTAAGCTCTCTCAATAAGTTTAATATCGCCCCGAAGCTCCGTAGAATAACAGTGTGGTGAGAACTGTATCTTCCTCAAGGGATCAAGGGGCTTCGGCTCAGAGCTACAGCTCCTTCTCTGCAGCCAGGCCCCTCCTGATACTTTCCACCCGGCGTTCTGTCAGCCGTCCTGCCAAAGCGCAATCTTGTTCACGTAGCCTGTAAAATGGAGAGCGCATAGCTCAACAGCCTCAGAGACTCGGTGCAGAGACGTGCAGTGCAAAGGCTGAGCTTCATGGTCGCACCTGATCTGCTGGACTCGAAGCTGTTGTTGTGTTTGGAGCGCTTGGAGACGTTTGTCTGTCCGATAAGGAGAGAGACAGTCAGATAGACGGAGAGTGGGAGAGAGGACCTCCCACTGATAATCACCGAGCTGAATGGGCAATGCCTTCTCACTGGGTGGCACGTCTTGTAAATGTCTGCTCCAACCAGAAGGCAAATACCGCAGCAGCACCAGCCACGTGTTTGGCTGGGCTCTCTGAAGGCCACGACATCAGTCAGACTGGAGAAGAAAGGTTTCCCCAACCTCACCCAAGGCTGAGCGGAGCACAGGAGGTTGTTATTACAGCCATCCTGTGGGAGGAACGAATAGTTTGGGCGCAGGATGGCTTTCATTGGTCTGTCAGATTTGGATTAACGCAAGCGTTGCACTAAAATAAAATAAATGTTGCTTTAACGTCGACGAAAGCCTTCCAAATGTTAATTCATGGACATCATTCTAAGTGGAGACGGGTTTGGTCGATGCTATCCATTATGAGTCCTGCGCTATAGATCTGATAGATCTCCGCTCATATGGCCCTCAGGCATTCTGGGAAGTCAGTCCGTTTTCCAGGGAGCTCTTTTGTTCGAGAAACATTTGTGCAAATCGTGATTTAGGATAGCATCTATTGGTCCAAGCGAGAGCCCAAAAGATAATTTAAAACAATTGGATATATTATGTTTTGGCTTAAAATGATAACGGAGCCATAAGTCAGAGCTCTGGTGGGGCTTGGCAGTAGCAGCCTGTACACTACTTTAGAGATGAGAGCGAGTTTGTACTAATCCTGATTAATGTCGCTGTCTTCTTGTTGCTATTGAAAGCCCCAAAGAGGTGTTTGTTCATGTCCCGTGGAATCTGTAGTGAATCTGTGCCCCGCAAACCCCACGAAAGGCTTCCAAGGAGCTCCGGGGCTCGCAGATGGTGACACACTTATTATCTCATAAGGCTGTCAGATTTGGGTCAGCGATTTGGCTCCAGTCGGGATCAGATGATGAATGTGTCTCATAATATTTACCCAAAAACAAAATCAAACTTATGGATTTCAACTTATGAACTTCCTGTTAGTCATCTTCACCGTTGGCCAAGTTGCTCGTATAAATGATGAGACGTGTGGTACGTTTACAAATTAAAACTGAGCATTAGAAGTCACATAAGGGATCGTATGTTTTGTTTAATTTGCTTCTATTTGGTGTTTTTGTCCCAGCTGGAGTAGAAAACAACAAATGTAGATGTATATGGCTGAGATGTATTATCTCATAATTAGTATTTTCATTCTTTTAATCACCAAGTACAACTAAGGTGTGTAGACTGTCATCATAATAAATTCTCCCTCGTTTTTTCTTTAATTACGTAATAAAAACAGGATCATTTTTGCTCGCTTACCTCCCAGAGCAGCCATCAGGGTGAAGTCCTGGATCCTCCAGCCTTCCTGCTGCTCAGTGTTTAATACTGAGGAGTTTAATCATCACTCCTTCCCTCGACTTCTGTTGCTACTCCCTTGGTACAGTCTTGTTTTTCCATTTCGCCATTCAGCATTAAAAAACACAACAATAAGTCGTATTGGTATTTTATTCAAGCAACAAAATGAGTCTGTAAATCACAGGCTGTGTTATATTTTATTATAAATGAGCCAGAAGAGAATAAAACAGGAGAGTAAAGCTCACAGCGCTCAAATGTGTTCAGATACATAAATCTGCTCTCAGGTTGTTGTTTTTTTTTCGCTAATCTTTGATTTTTGGTGACATATTGAATCATGTGAACATATATTAAAGTGAAAAGTCTGTTTTGTGAAGCTGTTAGTGACTCATGACTACACCTGCTGCAAAACCTGATTCCAGCTTTAATAGTAGTAAAAAAAAATCAGATTTAATCTTGTGAAGCTTCAGGAAATAACTGAATTTTAAACCATTACAGGATGTATTTTTAACCTTGTTCCAGCGACTTGACTTCTCGTACATCCAGCTCCGATGCTAACAGTCTGAGCGACCCAACAATCCGTCAGGCTGCTGGTAGAACAGCGAGCAGGGCGACCCGTCCCATTACCGGGACTCCTGACGGCACCACTTCTGTGCTGCTCATAAATTTTCTAATTATCCTTTCTTCAGGTCATGAGAAAAGTCGCTTTACATTTTATTCGTGTCTTTTACGAGCCAGGCAGGTTGATGTCAGTCATCAGCTTCTCCTGGCTTCAGAAACCGGCGGTTGGAAGGACAAAATATTCTGGGAATAAACGTCGACATCCATCCCATAAAAAGAGGAACGTACGGCTGCAGCGGAGGGTTTGTCCTCCATGAGAGGCTTGTTTACTTCAGCTAAGCAATTTTCAAAGCGTAACACTTACAGGGTTTGACCTCCAGCCTCGGGGGGTCCGGACTGTCCCGCTATATTATATTCATGGCAGAAGGAATATTGCGAACAATATAATTCTTGGTTTAGCTTCGTCCAGTAAAGCGACTGAAGCTGAATGTTTGATGTGTTTTGCGTCTGTCAGAGTGTGAAGTGAAATGGGAGCTGTCACAGCTCCGTATCTCAAACCCGAAGCCACTTAACTGCAATTCCAGTGTGCCATGAAATAAATCTAAGTACAGGGCCGCTGTGGAGCCCACATCCTGGAGCTGTTGCAGATGTTCCTATGAATAGACGGCATGCGAAGTGTACTTGTTACGGATTATTTGAATAGATTGCCATGTCGACGTCAACACGGATTTGCAGAGCCGAGAGGTTTACACGAGTCTCCGCTCGCTCGCAGCTCGCTCGTGGGAACGTCAGCCTGAGATCGTGTTGTGTGAGACGTGGACGTCAGATTGTTTTGTCTAACGGGGAAGCGCTGGACAACAAGGTGTTCTGTGTATAATCACTGAGCCAGTTTCACAACAGAGCAGTCACGACTATGATTTAGTATTAATACAAAAGCTCTGGTTGTCCAACTAATGAGATTTTCAGACGTGGAGAGATGAAGCGGATGGTGTTCCCACATCACAGAGTTTAAAATGAAGCAAATGAAGCCTGCAGCACAGAATGTGTTTGGTGCTGTTGGTGTCCACAGCAGGTCATTGTCTATGTGTAGCTGCTGTGTTCTACGGAGCTGTAATATCTGACAGATATGTGCAAACAATACGTCTTTAAAATCAACCTTAAACTCTTTATCAGAGACACAAATAAACAGAAGACGTATATAAATTAAGATGCACAGAAAACCAGATAAAAAGCAATTTAGGATTCACAAAAACAAGAAAAGCTCGAGTTAAACTTCAATAAGGTTTAGATTATTCAGTTGTGTCATGTTGCAGGTGCACAACAAGTTAAACTGGATTCCCCAAACATGTCTGGATTTTAATAACGCCTTCATTAATTACTAATAACTCAGTTTAAAACATTCCTCTGACATCAGTTTGAATGATTTGTGTGTCACGTATTTATTTCCTTGTTGCTCCAGAAGACGACGTTAAACGAACTAAACCGATGTGTGCTGGTGTAACAGAATGGCCTGTTGCTAATTTGACATTCATGACTTTCCGTGCTGCGGCTTCACCTCTGGAACCTCCCGCATTCCTTCGCTCGTGCTTTCACGCCGGACCGACGTATCGGGTGACACGTTCGAAACTCGCCGTGCATCTGACCTTGAAGTAGAACAACTTAAATGAGCGTAATGAACGTCTGCGGGGGAGAAACACGTCCACACGCACAACGCCCGTCCAAACAATCGTCTGAAATGAAGTCATTTTTTAATCCGTGATGGATGATATGCTCTTGACTTCGATTTGTGCTGCTTCAGTTTGGTTGGAGGCAGTGTTGTGCTGGCCCCTCTCACCGTATTAATCATCTGTGAGTGTTGCTAGTACAGGGAACACTTTGGAACCGGCTTTAAATAAGCTTTAGTTCTGGCAGAGGAAGTGCAAACTGTGAGGAAAAAAAATAAAATAAAAACTGCCAGGAATGATAATCTGATGGTGGCGGATGAGGCGGCTTTAACTTAAATCAGCAGAATTCTTCTGTTTTACTGGAATCTGGACGTTTCTGAGAAAAAACAAGAATCTGAGATCGCGCCACGATTCTTCCTCCTCAGTAAATCCACATCGGTGGATGTCTTAAGTTTAACGGGAACTCGTTGAGCTTTCTCATTAGTGCGTTTTGGACGATCCCGCCGCGTTGCATAAGGTCATTATTACTGGCTAACCTGAACTTTTCTTTTTTCTTCACTTGCCAACGTGAGCTCTTATAAACACCTTCAGACAGGCAGAGAAATGAACGGGGATTTTCTGCTGATATGAAAACATTTATTTTCTTACTCCTGTTTCCAGAAACCGTTTCTTTACCCACAATGCAGCACTGATTGCCATCACTTGCACTTCCTTTCCAGTGCATCTTTGCAAAAAGCATTTTATGATGTAGTTAATAAATGCTTCTGGACAGATGAACATCATCACTTTTGACAAACTAGTTTCTTCCTTTGCAGAGTCGATGATGATGATACGGACGTGACAAGCAGAGAAACATGTGGAAGTGATTGTTTCTCCACCTTTTAGCAAGAAATATGATTACTGATGACTATTGTTAGTGGGAACAATCATTCCACCATTTTTATTCATCATTTCAGTGACAATAAGGCTAAATGACGCAGAAAATTGATTTTTATCTCCTGTCTTGAAAGATTAATGCCGCGTGTGCTGTCTCATTGACTTTTGAAAGCCGATATCACGTTCAGACTCGTGTTATGATTGGAAAACGTGCGGCTGTTTCTACAGATACCGCCAGCGATCGGAGGACTTTGGGGACGTACAAGTCTGAGGTTGCTTTTCCTGAACCGGGACACGTCTCACTCATAAAGGGACAGAATGAGTCACGAGTCTAGTCGACTTGTTAACAAGCTCCTCCATCATTCACCTGATGACTAGTCGGGCTGCTGCTGGACTTAGTCGCCTAAACGCTGAACAAAGGCGTCTGAAGGCACCTGCGTTTACGTGGCCCATCGCGGGATCACAGCGGGTCATTTTGGGTTTATTCCATCTCACCATATGTTTCCAGTTTTTATTGTTTTGGTTTCGAAAAAGCAAAGAGCGCTCTGAGAAAGAAAAAAGAAAAGAGAAAAGATAAGAGCCATGGAGCTGAACATGAGAGCCATGAATCAAACGTCCTCTTTTCCAGGCTGAAGTATTGTTCGGATCTGTGCACCACATGGTCGATAAATTCTGCTGGACCGTACCTGGATGAGACGGCGGCGCTGCGTTCTGCGTGCAGACTGGGCGGAGAGAGGTCAGCTAGATGAGGCATAAGATCTGGTACACAAACACCAAGCAAACAACAAAGAGGACATTCCTCTGCGATGGCGTAATTGTTGAAATTCTCCTTTTGTTCTGCTGAAGAAATCAGCGCCGGGCGATTCGTCCCGGGCTCCTCGTTGTTTTATGGTCCTGACATGTCGTCTGGGTCGCTTCTTTTTTTTATTTCAGATGTGATGAGTTGTGCACATGGGTCACTGTTAGGAGGACTGACAGCGCGGCATGCTGGGTAATTACTCCTCTGTGTTTGTTAGGGCAGCGAGGACTGAAATGAAGTGTAAATAAACGCCACAATATTTGCTTTTGCAGTCTGTTTATCACATAAACGAGTCTGAAGCAGATGGAGAACATGGACGTCCTGATGGAGGGACTGGTTCTGCAGGTAACACAAGATAGTTTGTGGGTTTTTTATGTGTTGGTGAAAAGCGAAGCTGTACGGTATTGTTGAGAACCTGATATCAGTTGCAAAGGAGGAACACATGCATTCAGTTAGAGGAACATTACAGAGCTGATGTTTTTTTCTGTGCTGACAGACACATGATGGAGGGCTTTAGCTGGTTAGTAGAGACTCTGGATGAGTAACATGCGAGTCACTTATCACCAGTCGGGATGTTGTGTTCCAGTTACGCACGAGCTGCTGAATAAAAAAACAAATAAAATCAAAAAAAGTTTGAGATGTCAGTCGCTGCAAGAAAAACCTCCGTCAGTTAGAAGCTAATGACTTTCAGACACTTGTGGCTTTTTCACGAAGCGGAGAATGTTCTGGCTCGTGTGACGAGCAGTTGTTGTCGTTAACCATCACAGGAGATTGTTTTTAGTACGAAGGAGCTTCGTTATGACGTGTCGTAAAAATGTCAGCAT
>NW_007578617.1:14224-198032 GCF_000690725.1 Stegastes partitus
GATCCTTTGGGTGTATTTGACTTTGTGGTTGCATACATGAATACTTTCTAGTGATTCGTTGGATCAAAGAACCGACACATTTCCAAAATGAAATGTTCTTCTCATTATTTAAAACATCCATTTTAATCTTTTTGTTTTCATGTTTTGGGTTCTTGTTTCTGCGAAAGAGAAATCTTTCCTCTGGTGGATTTATGACGCTCCGACGGCAAAGTTTTGATGATTTGAGCGACTCGAGTCTTTTGAAATGTTCTAACGTCCTTCTAAACAGCGACGAGGATGGAACGCATCAGAATCAAACGGGAAAGCAGAAAATATGGGTTCTTTCAAGTTTACATTATCTGTCATCTGTTCAGAAAGTCCAGCGTCATAATGGATCGCATGTGAACCGTCTCTTTATGCTTTATGGCCAAAAGTTTATGATAAGCGGCCGATATGTGTAAACAGCGAGATAAATGACGAGCTCGGCTGATACGTGCTACATCTGGGCGTGTGGTAAAATAAAACTTGGCTCTCGAGCAGCTCATCTGTTGAACCCTCCGACGAGCAGACACACAGGGTGAAAAGGTAAATCAGATCTGCTCTGCTTTCACAGTGAGTTATATGAACGTTCGAGGCTCCGCCGTGGAATTCTTCACGAAGGATACGCAGCTAAATTGTTCCAGATAACATCCGAGCTCTCCTCAGCTTTTATTTCTGGGATTTTTTTCCCATCGCATCAATCTCCTCTTCGCTAAACACACGGATGGTATCCTGGATGCGCCGCAGAACGTCGTCCTGGAAGCTTTTCTCCGCCTTCAGCCAGACTTAAAAGGAGAAAACCAACCAGTGTTTACTCCTATAGTGCAGCTGTAGAGGAAAATGTTAAAGGAGACGACACAGAGACACGACATAAACCCCCCAGGCTGGTATTTGCAAAGGTTTAGTGTGAAATTAAATTCTCCCAAACACAGGAAATTGAGCCACATTAAATATACGTATATACAGTTCTGCTGGTGATGTATCGCAAATACAACTAATGAGCCTTCAGAGCGACTGATTAAGACTCATCGCTTCGGTCTGACAAAAAACTGCAAGATTCAGAAAATTATTCCAGAGAAAAAATCAACTTGACGTTAATGCACCTGCTGTTTGCCAACCACCAGGTAGGCGTTAGGTAGTAAAAACTTCAGCATATATCGGCACCATCCAGTAAAACCAGTACGTAAACAGGACTGTGGCGTCTCCAGCTGTACTGTAGCTGCCTGAAATCAAAGTCTTAGAGCAACATAAAAGGATAAAATAACTTTTATTCGCTTGTAAATTGGGCCAAAAAAATGACAGCCAGATGTTTAAGGTTATAGATGTGTATTTATTTAAATATGATTTAATGTTAGGATGAAAAACCTCCATATAGTTTATTAATTACTCACAAACAGTCCGTGTTTGAAGAGCTGCCGCCTCCACATTGTCTCTGAAGGACAGAAAACAGCTTCAGGTGTTCTCTGATCGTCCCGTTTCCTTTAACATATGCACAGCACATGCAGCAGAACATGTCTACGGCGAGTGCAACCTGAAGGCGAGCTGAGAGGACATCAATACTCAGTGTGTGTGTGTGTGTGTGTGTGTGTGTGTGTGTGTGTGTGTGTGTGTGTGTGTGTGTGTGTGTGTGTGTGTGTCGGCCATGTGTGTTTACGTCTGTCACCTATTAGAGTAATCCGCCCTGATTGTACAATATTACCACATTAGTTTTGAGATGTATACAAACCGTAGGCAGGAATTCATCTCGCTGACAGACCCGATGCTCGTGCAGCTTTAAAACAATACAGCCTGGAAGTGGTGCAGAAGGAAAAAATAAAAATCAGTTTTAGGAAGCTGCTGACTTTGTTTTCTTTCCCCTGTTTTTCCAAACATGCGTTCTGGGGTCCTTGAAGCATCCTGATGAAGGCATGAGAAGTTTCCTCACTTAGATTTAAGGAGGCCATAATAGAGTCATCTCAGCTGCTTCTCAGAAGTTCTGTGGCCGTCTATGACTTTACGATTCGGAAACATGATTGAGTGCAACAACTGCAGCCAGCTAGTTTGTGTTTGTGTAGAAATAGTGTATTTTACAAGAGACTCGGCATGAATCATAGCTGTACCGTGAGCTTGTATCCTCTCGTTTGGCCTCACACGCGTCTTCTTCGTCCTCTCCGCTGCAACATGCTCGTAGGATGAGTTTACCAAGTTATGGAAATTTGGAGTAATTGAATGTGTTTCTGCTGTTTTATAGTTTGGCATCACATCCTTCTTATAAACTTTAAAATACTCCAAATGAGGAACAGCACCGAGTGGAGACAAAGCTTGATGTCCGTCCGTTCTCATCAAGGAAATTCCTTCCCCTCCGAGACAAAACTGTCCCTGAAACTTTAACTGGGTCCGTTAGCGTGGTAGCGTTTGCTGTTGTGGAAACTCTGAGGCAGAAACACTCTGAGACGTCTCTTCGGATACAGAATCAAAGTATGTCTAGCTTAAGCAGATCTCGTTTCTCGTCCGTCTCTGACGATACAGTGGAACTATAAATAAAACAACTAGAACTTTATTGAAATAAGGATTCAGCGAGATACCCCCGGTAGCATCGGAGCGCTTCACCGTGTCGGCGTCACCACATGAATCACATTCAAGCATCTTTGTGCACGTCGAGGACCTCCGCTGTAACCCCACACCCAGTGTACTCCAGCTGAGGAGTGTACGGGGAGCTGTGGGAGTGGGCAGTGGGAACGCACAATAATCTAGTTGTCAGAAAGTGACAGATAAATGGTGGAGAAAGAAAAGAGAGCAGATTCTCAGAACTGCTCTGTAGGGGCAGGACGGTGCCGAGGCTCCATCATTATTACACCACAGGCTGTTAATTAAACTGATAGAGCGGCTTTTCGCATGACATAAAAGCAGAAATGCTTCTCCCCTTTATGGAAGATAAACGTTAATTGTGGAACTTGAGTCAAATCGTCTGTGCGTCCAAAACAAGTCCAAATCAGAAACACATGAGCTCCACGTTGGCGATGGTTTCGTGTAATTCGGCTTGTTTAGCGGAGGATGCTGCAGCAGCACGCCGCCAGATGTTGTTCTTTGATTTCACAAAGTGATTATTAAAACATACTTTTTCCACCACGGTTTGCTGGATGCTGTCAGAAATGTGTCTAATGAAACTGGGGATCTGGGTTGTGTTGGGTTTTTTGTGCTTCCTGCAGAGAATCGATGATGATTTGCATCAGCAGCCGAAGCACATGCTGCTTCTTATTTTTTTTTTTACAATAATCTTGTATTAGTAAATTAATGCACCACATCAACAGATTGATTTCAAATAGTCAAATTCCTTCCTGGAGTTCATTATTTAAGTTTCTCACAAGTGAAACACGACAATCCTCCCGTCTTTGGTGTCCGTTGGTTTTCACTTAAGCAGTGAAATATCTCAACATTCACTTGACGGGTTGGACAATAAATTCAGACTTTAATTATTTCCACGTGATGAATCTTGATGGCGATGTTTTCCCCACTAGTGCCATTTGTGGTTTTAGGCTGAATTAGTTTCAGTCTGTTGGATGGATTGTAATGAAAGTCGCTCGACGGCTGCATCCCCCCCTGAGCTCGAGAAATATACGGTTATGATCTCCAGACTGATTTGCTCAAAGTTTGAAAATTACGATCCATACATGCTGATTTAATTATCTCGGCTATTTAGTGCTAATTTGCACATGTTGGCACGTCAGACATTGAGTGTGAACAACAACATAAAATCTTAAACTTTAATCTTTTAGAATTAACATCGTGAGCATGTTAGCGCTCAGCGGCTATTAAACATCTTCCGAGGACTGACTCACAGCTTGTGTGAGGATTATGCAGAAACAAAACGGCATTTATGAGTCACTGATATTATTTCCATGCCCGCCGTAGGTGGCAGAAGAATCTGTCCATCAGTCAATATAGAAACTGTTAGCGGGATTTAAAAAAACATTTTATTAGCAGAAGCTTTCTTTGTCAGATCAAATGAGGGCGTGTCTGTCTGATCGGTTCTTTCTTGTTTGGTTTTAAAGAATTCTTCACTTCACAGCTCAAGACACGTGCATCATAAGTTTGCTTGTCATTCTTTCACGAGCATCATCATAACCTTTATTGTTCCTCATCCAGTACATTCAGTCCAGACTGCGTTCTTTTTTCCTTTTATTTTGCAGAACCTCGGATCATCAGGTCAGATGTTTGTCTGCCTGCATCTATCCTTCATTTTTACGGCCGATGGGTCTCGTGGATTTCGCTGTGTGGAATTTCCTGTAATGCAGTAAAGATGGCTAAGCTGCAACAAATCAGCCCCACAGCTTCAGCTTCTACACAAAGTTTTCATGTCGCGACTTATATAGGTTGAATCATGATGCACTCATTAGTGGTCTGACCTTTTCTTGACTTACAGACCAGAATCGCAGGAGAACAGCAGACATCACTAGCAGCCTATTAGGGTTCAAAGCTCGCTGCCTCGGAGGCCACTCCACTCGGCAGTGCCTCCTGCGCAAAGGGAATTCTTTATGTCATATAATTGCTTCATAAACACTCACACCTGGGGCCTCGGCGTTTCCAAACCTGGTGGGAGAAAACCTGAACCACCCCTTGTGTGCATGCATGAGCATCACACATTAGCTCATGTTGTCTGAGGAAGACAGTCCATTTCTTTTGCGTGTGGGTGTACGAGCGGTGAATTATGGACATGATGCAATCCCGTATAGAGTTGATGGCTCCCACATGGCCTATGATTTAAGGTCCCTCCTCAGTTTTGCTGCATGCACGTCAGATAATCCTCTTATTTGAGATCGCGGCGCGAGCGCGGCTGTGAAGAATCGGCTGCTCCAAACGAAAATATAGATCTCAACTACGTGTCAACATATCTCATCCCTCAGAAGCTGGAATCCTGCATGAAGGGGTTCATCACTATTAATGACAATAGTGCTGTTATTTATTCTCATTCTGCACAGGTTCTCCCCAGACAGATGTTAGAATACCGCAAGAGGTCATCGCCATATCTTTCTATAGCAGCCTAAGAGAACCACAGCACGGCAAACTCTTTCAACATGTGTTTTATTTTGGAGCTAATGTCTTATGTCTACAGCAAAAACATGACTAAACTCCTAAAACTTCACCAGAGTTACTTGTTTAGAAGTTGTTGTCACATGAAAATCATCCCTCCATGCCTTAAATTGCCTCAGATGCAGTTCTTCTTCCTTTAGAACGTGCAGATCGATGATGCCTCTTCCTCCATCCAGCCCTCTGCTACTGTTTGCAGCTCGAGCACACCAGCTCACCTGTGATTCTGCTCAAACACAGTAAAAATACTCTACAGGATGTAAAATTGTATTACAGGAGTCATTCATCACATGTTAAGTTGGAAACAAATTCTAAACAAGAATAAGGAGGCAGGAAGCCGCACCCTGAGAGCTGAGACAGGACACGATTGGTTGCTTTGGTTTGGACATCCAGCATGAAAACCAGTATGTGGACATATTAATGAGGCAAAACATTAGATTTTCAGTGTGAGCTTAATAAAGTGAGCATGTGCTGTTGGACAACGTTGTCCAACGTGGTTATGATGCTATAAAGAAAGAGTGCGACTGGTTTAAGAGTCACAATGCATCCTTTTGCGAGGTGTGTTGTTGTAAAGCTTATAATCACTTCAGAATGTCCTCCTGGTGGCCAATGAAGGATGCATTTTGCATATGTAAGTATACGAGGTGCATCAGGAAAGTTCCAGGACTGTTGGCACAAAAGATCCATTTCAAACCCAAACTACCAGTTTCCCCTTCAGATGATCAACCAGCTCGTCTACAGAGATCCTGTGGGGTTTGCTTCGTCCAGTGCGCCAGAGGAGGCAGAAGTTGTGGCTGCGTCACCATGACAACCTGCTCACAGCACCCTGAGCATCCCACAGCTCCTGGCTGAGAAGAACATCTCCGTGCTGGAGCAACCTCCCTACTCACCCCACCTGGCTCCGTGGGGTTGTTTCCTCTTCCCCAAGCTCAAGGAGACCCGTTTAGAAGACGTGGACGACATCAAGATGGCTGTGACGATGGAGCTGAGAGGATCCAGGAGTGCATGGCGGCATGAAGAGAAGTGGGTTAGACTGCAGGGGGATTACTTGGAAGGGGAAAACTTTTAGTTTGTAGTTTGGATTTGAAATATATTTTCAGTGACACCAGTCCTGGAACCTTTCTGACACACCTCGTACATTTAAGATTTGCATCCAGTGGCACTGAATCTAAATGGAGGATTTCTGAGCTTGCCTGCCTCCTCCAGCCGTCCCCACATCAGTAAATTGTGTTTTTCACTCATTACAGCCGAGATAAAAAGATTAAAATAGACTCAAGGAGACCAAACTTGTTTTTAAATTCTTTGGAGGTCTGTAATAGACATTTGGCTAGTTTGCATTTTGCAAGAAAAGTCTGGCGCCAGTTGGGATGCACATCCACCCGACTGCATAAACACCCACATGGACCAACACAGAGATAATGGAGAGGTAATACGTCTGTCACTACAACAGTTACAGTAATTACAGAGCCCATTGTAATGGCTTAATTACTGCAGAGAAGACATTCATCTCCATGTGTCCCTTAAATGTCACAGAGGCTGTTGTGTCTGTGGGACAGTCTGGTACCTGAACGGGTTTGTTCTGAAGGCGGATCTCACAGGTCAGCTCACTTCAGCAGCGCATTACATTAGCATTGGATTTACATTCATTTGCATGATTGTTTTGTCATCATCTGGGTCTCATCGATCAGTAGCTGCTGCAGAACGGACACAAGGCGTCGCATGAACTGTTGTTTGCTTTTTAATACACATCAGCTGTTGTCTATGGATTCATCTGTGCATGTTTTTAATGTCTTTCTTTGGAAAGCGGGTTTTCTCAAATGAAAAGGAAACACATTCTGGTGATCCAGTCCTTCAGAAACACGGGTCAGGATTCAACATTAATGTGATAAAAAAGAGAAAAACAGTATTCAAACTAGTTTTAACATTTGTTTCTTGGTTGTACCTTTAAACCTCAGAGGTCTGAGTTCACTTCTGTTTTATTCTCTGTGTTTTATTATATATTTGGGTAGAAACTCTGCACAGCTTCTCCAGTTGCTCTGTTTCACTGTGGAGGCTGCTCATGTTTACTCGTAGATATTGTGGACTGAAAAAGGCCAAGTAAGCGCTGGTATCGAATGTTTTGTCCATCACTAAGCACCACAAAAACATCACGAAGCAGCTCCTCGGTGCCAGCCCCCACATCCCCGCATTCATTTGTTACAGTCTGGGCACCTTCTGGTATTCATCTGTTAATGCGGCTCTGCTTTCACGAAGCCTCCTGCCTCGGATACTTGTTTTATTTATATGACAGTTCAGAGGCTTTGTTTTGAGCGAGACTCTAACAGCGCTGCGTGCGTTGCGAGCCAAAACCTGCACCTGTTTGCTTTTCTGAAAATCTGAAACACTGAACTGCAAACTGTCAAAGTGAAATGTAGCTCGCTAGCGGGCGACCGTGAAACCAGCGTAAACCAATACCTGCCCGACGCACACAAAGCTACAGGGTTACTCAGAACCCGATGCTGAGCCGAGCTCGCCGAGTCAGACTTTGAAGCTCAGATATGTGAAGCCCGGCTCTGCAGAGTTCATTTCACTGTTTACCGGATGATCCGTCCTCTCCGGTTCCTGCTCTGTTTGCATGTGTGAGCTGTCGTTTCTAATGCAGACGTTTCCTGTGTGTGCAGAGACCAGCCAGAGTTTGTACGATGAGATAAAGCGCAGTGATATCACGGCCGGGCCTCCTGCATGTGACTCGTGAGAGTGAGGTCAGCGCCTGTGAGAGCGGCCGATGTGTCGGAGTGTGAAGATGAGCTGCAGATGGCTGGATGGGGCAGATTTATGGATGAACAGTGGCTTTGTAATGTGAACGTGTGGGATGGGAGGGAGGTCTGTGATCTCAGTGCTGCTGCTGCTTCCACACCGTCTCCATGCAGCAGGTTCGCTCAGCCGAGGGACCACTTCTGACTGCACAATCCTCTCAGCCTGCTGGGAGCCGGGAAAGAAAGACTTCTGGCAGTGATTATGATTCAAGTGAGGAATAAATCCTCCATCCTGTAAAGCCTCCCTTTAGTATTTGGGTGTGAGTTTTACTGTGTCACCTTTTCTCTGCTACACCTGTTCTGAGGGTAATTTTTCTGCTCCTTTGCTCGTTCTCTCCTGCAGTAGGTGCAGCTTTTTTTTTCCAGCTTTAAACATCCCCTCCAGACATGTTTGAATATATTTAAAAGCGCTCTACTTTGACTAACATTTAGTGTGTATGGTTTTTCCATAAAACATTAATTATTTCATTAGAAATTCTTAAAATGACATCTGTGCCTCCTCCCTTGCTGCAGAGTCTAGAATCCATGAATAAGAAAGTACTTCTCCTTTTAAAAAGTTTAACTACTGGATACGAGATGTGTGTCCGTCCTCAGTGGAGGTGCAACATCGGCTCCAACTTTCCACATCACGCTCGTCTAAGTTGGATCAGAACTAACTTCCAAATGTGGTGCGATGTCACGAATCGTGCTTGTGTTTTGGATTTCAGGTGAGAAATGTCCTCCTTTCTTTTGTCAAACTCTTGTGAAACTCTGAACATGCAGCGTTCTGCACAGTCTCTGCTGCTCTGTGGACAAACCGCTGGTCGTCGTCATCAAAGCGTTCAGCCGGAGGCTAATTGCTTTCTCTGTCCACACTTTCTGGGATGCTGCTTTTGGGTGGAGTGTGTTCAGTCCAGCCGGCCCGCCACTTCTAAAGGAGAGAGGCTACATGAGGAGAAAAAAACAAGAAGCCTTGATCTGATTAAGCGCTTCAAGATGTTTGCATGTCGATTTAAACCCGAGAGAGAGCGAGGGCCACTCGGGACGCTGCATTGTCACATTGTCACACTGTTGTTTGCAGCGCTACATGATCTCCTGCTCGCTCTGCTTGATACTCACAAAACGCCTCTATACGATGCTTAGACGGTTGTTTTGTGCCTCTGGTGAGTAAAAACCAAAAAAAACAGTCTGGAATAGATGCAACGAACAACTTGTGCTGGAACCAAAGAAGCCTCTTCATGGGAAGTGGAAAGTTGTTGCACAGAATGAACGGAAAACGAGACTGATCGGCTGCCAGAAGGCGTCTTCAGCATCCTAAACGCATTAGTGAAACTACCTGATCCAAAGGCAGAAGAAAGTTTCCGTATTATGCTATTACACGACAGGACTTTCACCTTCACTCATTGTTTGAAAGCAGCGAGTCGCGGCTCAAAACAAACGCAGATGGCTCGCTTCGTTTAGACACGCAGGGCGCCGCACGGCACCGACTGACCCGCCTGCAGGACGGCCCGGTTACCTGAATCCTGAGTTCATCTCAGCCGATAACAGACCCACACAGCATCAGGTTGTTCTGTCCACAAGAAACCATCATATTATTATATCTTCACACTTCCTGTACAGCATTAAATACTCACTGTACAGTTTCATGAGCATTTTATTCACACATTTACCTACAGTCTATGTCTATTATTTATAATACATGCAGTCCGGTTGCTGGACCTGCACTAGAAACTCCTAACCGGCTCCCCACTATCAGACGTCCTCATACTTCTGACCGTGTGCTCGATGCCCTGCTCAAAGTTTAAACGTCCGCGTTGACTTTGGATAAAAGTGGAGCAGAGTTTTCAGATATTTTTCTTTCTTTCTTTCGTGATTGGTTTTTCTCTCCCCATTATAAAAACAATTTGTTTGACTGAACTTTGTGTAACCTTCACTAAATGATTGCAGCAAGGACAGAAAATTGCGTGATGAATTCGAGCCCGATCCACCCACTGATCATCATTATCATCATCATTAACCTGATATTGCTTCAACGCATGCACAGTCTGGAGCTCAGAGCCCGCCATTAGCGTTCACAGCAACAAAGACGTTGATGAATTAGCGGCGCTCAGACCTTTACGGTTTGGCATTTACAGTCTTTTCATAAAGGACCACTTACGTTAAATGGGAACTCATAAATGTGTCTTTCTATTAAATCCTGGAGAGGCTCTGGTCGGATGCCAGATCTTGTACTTCAGACAACACATTTACCTCAGAGGGGTGCTGCAGCGACTTAGTATTGAAAAATAAATTGCACTTCTAGAGTCTTACTTTGTTGGACTCACAAGAGGCCAATTATAAAAGTAATGGTCAAAATCAAGGAAGCAGAGGTCGATATATCAATAGTGTCTTTCATTAGAGCCTGATTGCTTCACCAGGGTTCATTTATCAAACTTTGTCTCCCATTAAAACCACACAAGACAGAATTCAACTATTTTTGGGAAAGTCTGTATCAAAGAGACACTATGTCCAGCTGTGACTCTGTCTAGGATCGTGGATATAAGAATAAACTTTTATTTTATACAGCAGCAGCTTGCAGGTCGGGCTAAACGGTGGCTCAGTTCTTAGAACCAGATCTGCATTAGGACGCCCAGGATCTTCCTGCGTGGAGTCTCCATGTTCTCCCCGTGCAGCGTGGGTTCTCTCCGGGTTCTCCGGCTTCCTCCCACAGTCCAGAAACATGCTGAGGTTAATTGGTGATTCTAAATTGTCCGTAGGTGTGAATGTGAGTGTGCTTGGTTGTCTGTCTCTAAGTGTAGCCCTGTGATAGACTGGTTACCTGTCCAGGTGAACCTGCCTTCACCCTGAGTCAGCTGGGATAGGCTCCGCCCCCCATGACCCTGGTGAGGATGAAGGTGTAGAGATGATGGATGGATGGAACCTGCAGGGCTGAAAAATGAAGCTAACGCAGATGTGCAGTTCCTCAAATGGCCACTTGAGGCAGCTCCAGAACGAGTCGGTGTTAAAAACAACACCTTTCCAGCCATAATAATCCCATTTAAAGCCTGGTACAAACAATAGTTCTGTTTCTACAGCTAGTTTCCTTGTTCCCGATAACTGCTCAGCAGGAAAATTTGAATACAACTCACCGGTTTTAGTTTGTAATAGTGTTTGAAATGATGCCTAACTGAGGGTGTAGCCGGTTTGTGTGACATCAGCGTCCAGAGATGTTAGCCTGGCCCACCTCAGCTCCTCTCACGCTCCGTCTCTTTGCTGATTATTGGATTAACAGGAAGCTAGGAAGCATCAGGTGTTGCCAAGATGGCGACAACTGAAGCCTCCACACCGAGCTTCAAGACCAGAGAACCAGAGGACTGCTTCACAGAGGGTCCGTCCATCTTTATTTACAGTCTATGGTTCGATAGCAACTGGATCTACTTGGCGTGCAGTCTGTGAGGCTGCCGTGGTTCCTCCTGAGTAGCTGGGAAATTCCCTGTTGGAATCCCCTGATCTATCTTTAGCAGCTCATTTGCTAACAAACTGTACATGATCCTGGGTTGTGCGTTAACGTTGTTTTAACAGGATTTACAACGAAGCTGTACGGTGTCATGGGATGTCAAAAACTGATCACGTTATTGGAAAAAAAAAAAAAACAATAAAAACAAAAATTAGATAAGATGCACTGAACGACAGAAACCTGAGGCCTCACACACTCGCTGTTGATCCGAGAACACAAAAGGAGGTCGAGATTTTTCATTGAATCACTTCCAGATGTCCGAGACAGAAATACGCTCAAATAAACACGCCGACCTGCACAACACAATCTTCTTCAAAATTGAAATGTTGCGGAAAAATGTCCAAACATTATCAAGCCACTGTTTATCGCCAGTCAAAATATTTTTCCCGACATCCTCCGCATCTGTCCCCACCCATGTCTGCAGCGTCTGGCCGCCGCGCTGAAAGGATGTGCAGATTAAAGGGCCCATTAGAGCCTCAGTGACACCGTATCCTATATCACAGGGCGGCGCGGCGGCGGCGCTGCAGAGCAGAGGGTCTGTGTAATCCCGGGTTGATGGCATAAACAGTTTTGAAATATCACAGCAGCCAAAAGCACTGCAGAGGACAAAAGACATCATTATACGTGTGGAGGAATCTCACTCACGGTCATTATTTGTGATACGAGGCTGCTGAGCTGCAGCGTCGGAGCGCTCGCTGTAATTTCAGTCGGTCGGAGTCGGACCTATTTTTCTCTTCTCATTATCTCCACCGGCTTTGGCAGCGAAGAAGTCTGAGAATGCACTCGGAGAAGTCGCGGCACGTCACTTATTCAGTCCTGATTAACAATAATGGGCTGCAGGATCTATCGGAGCACACACACACACACACACACACACACACACACACACACTCAGCCTAATGTTTGCTCTCGGGCCACTTCTGAATCAGATTTTCTTTTTTAAACATTAGATTTAAGATGAACTGCTTGCTAGTTTTGGAAAGTGGGAATAATGGAAATCAGTGGCAAACAACTTGTGCTCCACCTCAGGTTTTTTTTTTCCTCTGTTGGAAAACCGCCTGCCGCTGTAACGTTCACTTACACGTCTGTGATACGCCAAGAAAGCAAAGGACTGAGCTAGAAAACACATTCCTCGTCGTCTCCGATGTTTTTTTTCTTTTTACTGACCCATCCAGTAAAATTGTCTCGCAGTCAGAATTCATGTACTTTAGGCCTCGGCAGATGTTCTTGCGTACATGCGACATTTAAATCCAATTTCATTACATCTGATGGAAAATATGTAGAAGTTGCTTTGTGGCGTTGCGGTATTTTGAGCAGTCAGCCTTTGTTTGGTATCTGTCATCTCCTGGCCTTGCATCGCGTGAGCTGGCAGACCCGAGCGCAACCAGAGCCCACGCGCTGCCGTCCTGTTTGTAGAAACGTCGACTCAGAGCGATCGGTTTAAAGTTTGGCACTGGACATATCTTTTAAATCAGAGATTCGATGCATCTGGTTGCATCAAGCGTACGTCTTATTCTCTTCGTTGTGCTGTTGTCGTGCTCGCTGTGTAGAAGCACAGCTGTCATCGTGCTGCACAATAGCTAAGAGCAGCTACTTTCAGATGTCGTTTCCATTTAGTCGAAATCAACGCTGCTTTCTTCCTTAATCGCTGAACAACAAATCCCAACGTCTGGTGTGATCAGGGCCCCGGGTGATATACGTTACAGTCATGATTTACACTCACGCCAACATGAAAAGAGCAGGATCAGCATGAATGTCACTGAATCGTAGACTCTGGACCAGTGACACATGGAAGTTATTTGGCGTTTGGGAGGAAAACTGCTGATTTTTGAACATTTCTTATGTATTTGATCCCCGCTTGTTTGTCTCTGCAGACATTCATCTTTGCTCTGTCATAACGACATTATTAACCAGAGAAAGATGTGGGTTTTCTCTGAAGTGTAACGCACATAATCGCGTACACCACATTATGTGGGCAAATTACAGCCTAAGTGCACTTCTTCTAGCCCTAAACAGAGGTTAGTGCGCGTCCCCTTCATATCAATCCAGCCTAATATCCTGGTGTGTGGCTCCACTTAAGCACCATGTGAATTTCTGGCTCCGGACGCTATTCAAGCTGAGAAGAAAAGCAACGCAGCAGAAGGACGGAAAAGAAACTGGAGGAACTGGAGCCGCTCGCCGTCTGAAACTCTCCGGCTTCGAAGGAAACATGAAGCTGAAACAATTTGTCGTCCGTGTGTTGTTTCCTGAGAGAAAACACAAAAGTTAGTGGGAGCAACAGCGAGCAGAGGAGAAACAGAGGCGGAGGAGGAGGATGGAGGAGAAATAGTGTGACAAGTGTGCTGGCAAAGACTAAAGGAGGGAAGACATTTGTATGCAAGGCTTAACTTTGGCACATTACCATTCAGCGACTAGTCATTCTCGGCTGTGTGTTCACTGCACTATAAATCAAACGGCGTGTTTACAGTAAAGCAGCGACGGAGGCGTTGTTGCTGATGCAAGGCGCATCCTGAGACCACTCTGTGTCCTTCACGTTTCAGTTTTATTTCATGCACAAAGCCTGCAGTTTGAGCTGGACGTCTGCGCTAACAGCGTTCAGAAGAACATCTTGATGGAATCGATGTGACTGATAACTAACATCTGACAGACAATAAACCCTCTTTTCTCTGCAGCGTCTTCCAGGGATTGAATTAACGGACTTTCTCTCTCCACTAACAAATGCTTTTACGGTACAGTACCTCTCCCTCCAGCTACAAGCTAATATTATCTCATTCGCACTAAGTTTAAGAGAAACTTAGTGGTGAGATTATGGGCAGGTAGCACGGATTGACTTTGACAGCTCGCAATAAAATTTATGAGGTACTCTCAGACGGAGAGCAGTCGCTGCCGCCACCACCTCCATTACCAACCCAAACACGACGGCAGCAGAAACTGGGAGCAGAAAGAATTTATAAGGGTTCGGCTTGACTCTATGTCTTCATACGTGACCATAGCATCCACAGAAATGATATAAATGATACAGCGTCATGACTTAGTGATCTTAAATATCCATAGATCAATACTCCTTTCAAAGTCTGGCTGTCTGATGCGCCCACAGAGGTCCACGGCGCAGAACAACTGAGCAGTTAATATCCAGTTATGGTCTGTGGCCTGTATGGAAATGCTCAGAAGGCCCAGTTCTGCATCATGATAGCAAGAAAAAAAGAGAGCTGATCTTTGGGGAACAGATGGCAGGAGCTTCAGTCACAAATCTGCTCAGCTGGCTCGAGTTTCAGAAGGAACAGTAACTAAAGTGGCATCTGCATGTAGATCTGTGGGAAGACAGGAGCAAACAGGATTAGAAACGATGCTTGACAGCACACGTTGGACGGCGGCGCTCATGCATCAGTGCAATATGTAAGAAAACGCTGAGGAACATCTGTGGCTCAGGTGATGGAGCAGGTTGTCCACGAATCACAAGGTGGACGGTTCAATTCCTCCCCGCATGTCCTCGGGCAAAACACTGAACCTGAAGGCAGGCTGAGGCAGAGAAGAGCTTTCTAACCATTTAACTGAGAGTCCCAATGCAGGACAGTGTCAGCAACTAAATGAATTAGATTGTATATTAGTAGCAGGGCTGCAGTGCATCAGTCCATTACAACATTAATGCACGTCTGAGATCTCACCCAGTGTTTGTTATTGACCTGATTTCTTGACGCCTGCTGTGAGAGGATCCAGCGGCTCTGTTGTGCTTTTAGACGCATTTTACTAGCTAATGGGTTCCTGTGCCTCCTCAGAGGGAAGAGCCTCCGCAGATCAATACCAAGATGTTCTGAGTAATCACCAAACATTTTCATCCTGATGGGAGCAGAAGACAGCGCCGCCATCTGAAGGACACGGTGGGTCGCTGGATGGTCTGATGAGTACGAAAATGATGATTATGAATCATCTTGCATGACCTTCACAGTCACCAGATCTCCCAGTTGAACACCTCAGAGATTCTGAACAGATGGTTGCCGGTTCCCTCCACCGCTGTCATCAAAACGCCATATCTTTCCAAGCCATTTCCATCCCTACGGTAGATGTCCAGACCTGAAGGTGCGTTAAAGCTTTTGGACCAACACCTCAGCAAGACTCTATGTTTTATTATTTCAAACAATCAATACGCCTTTCTCAGAGCGGGTAAGACGGATGAATTGGATTGTTTTCTGGCCAAACACCTGTTATCATGTGATCATATTTGTGCCATGGAAAAGAAGCCAAACCATCTGAAGAAGCCCATCGAGCTGCTTCAGTGTAAGAATCCTCTGATTTGTCACGACTAAATAGGAGCCATCAGACTCTCGTGTTTCCATTCGTCAAGTCCAAATGTTTTTCTGGCCCAGAGTAGAAGCTGAAGCCTGCATTGTTTCTTGATGGCAAGTAATTAGTCGGTGGTTGTCTACTCATGCAGCATGTTTCCTTATTTCCTTCTTCTGCTTGTCTGTGTCAGCTACAGAAGATTTCACTCATTCAAGCATCTGCGTCGCGGCGGCAGAGCCAAGAGACTCGTGACCAGCCACCGTGTAATTCCGTGCAAGTCTCAAGACATGACATCAAACAAAGAATGCACAGTTCCATAACATCACCGAGACTTTTCTCCGTCGTCGTCTCTGCTCTGGCGTGCACTTTCCAGATACCGAGAGGAAAAGGCAGCAGGCAGAAGAGGGCCTGAGCCGATGTTTAGAGGATCCGTCCAACTTGGCTCTGCTCTGAAATCCTCTGCAGAACGCATTAGCCCAGATCAGCTGTGCTTCTCATCAGAGGCACTCAGGCCCAGGACCAAATGTTACACTTGAAAAAAAAGAAAGAAGAAAAAAAACACAACAACTGAGACCGACGCATAAACATGGACTCTTCTAAACAGACACTCTGGTTTATGTGCATGAGCGAAGCGTCCAGACGCTCTCAACCTGTCGCTCTGGCGCTACGCCGCCGTGAGAGTCTCAGCTCAGGTTGGTGAGACAGATTCAGCTCAGCGTTCGTTAAAAACGCCTCTGATTGGACACATTCATGGGGTTTACACCAATGAAACGGTCCGTCTTTATTACGACAATCAGGCGAATGAAACTCATATATACAACTTTAAATTTGTGCATAACTTTAAATATTCTTCTGCTTTATTCCACTTATTTATAGAGCAGCGCTATTGAGTTTTATTGAGGCTTTGTTGAGGTTTCGAGTGGAGGGCTCACAAAACCGGCCTTAATGTGCTTCCAAGAAAAATCATTCTGTCTGGTCGCATTGAATATCTGCTTATCAGGCAAAAACAAAGCGCTTCGTACGGTGGAAAGGCGGTCGGCTCAACGTCCTTTTGTTGATTTTTGCAGCTTTTAAAGGTTACAGGAGGATCCGGCGTGCGCCCGTGTAGCAATACTGCACGGCGCAAGTCGGTCCAGTACCAGTCGTGTGGTGGCAGAGGTTAGGAATTGTTTCAGTGATTGTCTGTGGAGCGCAGACGTTGATTCATCCGTGGAAGGACCTTGCTGCGGGTAATTTCATTATGCAGATGAGTGTGAGCGCCCCGGTGCCTTCGCTGCAAAGGACGCGGCGGCGGGCGGCTGGCGGGACACGTACTCGCTGGCGCAGTGATCCATACGCCACTAAAGTGATCTTTTGATCAGTTTGCAGTTATCCCCTTTCCTTGGGTCGAGTTAACAGGAAAAAAATGGCATTCAGGAGAAGCCGCAGCATTCCTCTGACAATGCCTATGTCTGTATAGCATAAACAGATGGGAGTTCTTGGCCACGCCGAGCCTCAGCTTCACTTTACTCGAGGATCTATTGTTTTTTATTTATAGCCGGGCTGCTGCTGTGTTGGCGTTTTCATCCTGTGGAGAATTTGGGGCCTAAACGAAAAAGAAGTTGAAGTTAGCGAACCCCGCGCCGCTAATGGTAACACAAATGAAAGCGGACGTCTAACATCACAGGTTTCATGCAAAGTGTTGAAACGCGCCACGGAAACGGTTCATTGTGTCGATGATTCTTCTGTTCAGACAGGTTTTATTGTCCTCCTTCCTCTCTCTCTGCGAGCCAGAAATAAACACTCTGGTTGTTAAAACTTAACCGTTCCTGCTGCTGCTTCGTATCTGTTTCAAGCGAGTAAGTGGTTAACGGAGCAAATATGCGCCGACCTCTCTGCAGCTTTGCATCATGGTTTCAGGTGGCTGGCGATAGGAGCGCACAAAGAAAAAAAAAGCAGAAATCAATGTTATTCATCCACGGGTAACCCGCTCCAGCTTGCTTTCATTTTACCTGGCAAATAACAAGAATCTGCCTTCGGAGAGAAAAGACAGCGTTCCCTTCTTTGCCAAAGATCAAGACTTTCCTTCCCTGCTTAGACTTGAGAGAAAGACAAGCTGCGTGGCTGCCGCTGCGAGGGGGCATCTGGGTTCAAAGCCAGACGCAGAGTGTGCTGATGGACTTCTTAGATGATTGCGGTTACTCGAGAAAAAAAAAAAAGAAAAGTGGTACAGCTCTTTTGAAAACAGCCAAAGAACCTTTGGGTTATGCACCGCCGATCTGGGCGAGTTCATTCCAAAAATAATAGCAAGCTGCAGTTTGGCGGCTGCTTGATAATGCAGCGGATTCTCTGCTCGCTCCTCTGGTCGGAATTTAATTGCTTTTTAAATTGAAAATGTTTTCCGTCTATGCACCGGTGCACACAGAGAGAGCATGTATGTGTGACAGCGCCGTTATCTCAGTGTTTAGGAGGAACAGGTTCAGCTGTAATCTGCCTGACATCGCACAGCCAGGTAGCTCCAATCTCCCCGGACCGCAGAACGCCGTCTAGCGCAGAAGGTCCATCAAACCTCTGTCGCAGTTAATGGGCCTGCCAGGTGGATGGAGCAGCTAAACTCCCTAATGAAAATGAGAACAACAAATTATATTAATGGAAACGCCACCGCTGCGTGTTTGATGGACACCTTCCTGTTCTACCTCCACTCCGTCCGTCCGTCAGCGTTATGTTTGCGTCCGTCAACCCTGAAGTGAAACGTAATTTGCTGATGATAGTTTACTGCTGAGTCAGCTGTGTCGAGATATATACGCAAAGTTAATGTCCCACGCTAATGATCTCGTGTTTTTTGCTGATTGCCAGGAGCCGAGGTGTCTGCTTCACACATGCAGGAGGAAGATTTCATATTATTTCAGCAGAAAAACTGTGGCGATATCCAGAATTATTAGCATCTGTGCTGTGTTTTCAGCTCCCATCTCAGCCTGTCACAGCACATTTACCTGCATGCAGCTCTCGGTCGGCCTATTTGCTGATATTACATGTTCTCTTGTTTAATATTCTGCTGAATGTCAATCCCTCCAAGACACCCGCAAAGCAGATAAAGCCGCTCGGCTTCATGCAAAGCCATACTTAAGAGAGTCTGCATTAAGCATCACTTTCTGTTTCACCGCACTCACGTTTCTCTCTCTCTGTTTTTTTTTTGTTTCCATGCAGAAGTGATTTGGGGCTCAGACGTAGGTTGAACCTGTAATTACCAAACAGGCCGAGCAGTGTCCCTGTAATTCCTCCGACCGGGATCCGTTCAGGGAGGTCCCGCTCTGTCACAAACGTCGGCCAACACTCCCGCCTCCCCTCCCCACCTCCTCCAGGGCCCTCTTCTTTCTCTCCTTCACCCACTCGTACACATGGTTCTACTTTTGAGGAACCTTCACATGTGTGAAGCTGAGAACTTATCATCGTAAAGAACGGCTACGGTGACTCGCTCCCACACAGGAGGTTCACATCGATTCCCTGAATGCACGATCCTGTCTCGCTGCCGTATGAGACCAGAGAAGTTCAGAGTATTTGCATTCAGGGATCCAGTGAATTATCTGTTTTTAGATTATGTGCTTCAGCAGATGTAAGTAGAACACAATGAAAGATGCAAGAAGGGTAAAAGTACATCTTTAACATGAGAGAATGGTTCTCTCTGTGATATATTAATGAATGTGTATCATATTATTGTATTTAATGCATCAGTGGTTTCATCTGCGTCATATTTAATCTGGATGTAGAAATTAAAAATACAAAATACTGTAGCACTGAACTTTGCTAGAATCATTTTTAGTTTAGTTGCAGCTACTTGACAGATTTAACAAACAAAAAATATGAGAAATTCTGAACTATATCAGCGTATATCGATATAGATAATAATGTTTTATGTGAAAAAACAAGAAAACACAAACCTGGAGCTGCACAGTTCGACACCGTCACGCATCAAAAACTAATTTAATCAAACCGACCTGTCTTCTTGTTGTAAATGTGTGAGTTTTGCTAATTTTCAAATGAGATGAACTCAGCTGAGTTCTTATAAGTGGACGTGTTGTGAGTAGAATGAATGCATCATTATTAGAGAGTTTTCCAGAGACTCTTGTGTTTTGTAGTTTGACAAAGACGACGTCGCAGAAACTCGCTGCGTTTCTTCAACACGTGTTGAATTCAATTACTTTTGTGTCCTTTCATAAAAAAACAAAAAACAGTTCTGACCTTGACAGAAGTTGCTGCTGAATTCAGTCCCCCGGAGTTATAAATGATTAAACTGTAACTAGGAGCAGCCGCTAGAATCCTCAAAGTTAAATGAAGAAGTAATGTAAAATATAAATGTAGGAAATGTTGGAGGAGATCTGGGTCTGTGTGACCAGCTGATCCACCTGAACCGGTTACCTCAGTTCATATAACTCGGCTCGGGTTAGGGTTAGGGTTAGTTTAACCTAGTTTAACACTTCTGCAACGCATAAGATGATTTTGAACTAATTAACCAACCAAAGTGCAGTTAATTTGCATTTTTTTAATTTTTATTTTCATGAAGCTAAAATGATTTTCCTTATAAATCATGTTTTGTAAATGTAGTGTGACTGCTGATGGGTTAAATGGAGCCCTCACTGATGTCTGGAGGTTCAAGCATTCAGCACATATCACACTTTTTCCATGTTTTCAGTGGTTTGGATGAATGTGGATAAAACAAAAGTCTACTTCTATAAAACACATGAACACACCAGTAGGAAAACTGGTGTCAGATTATCAGCTTTACAGATATTGTTTTCAAATCTGAAATATGAGCACAATACAAGTGTTTCTATTGGCTCACAGAGTGTTTTAGTTCCCACCTCCTCATGCTGCTTTATTTTCAAGAAAAAACTTAAGCGAGGATCAAAAAAATCTTTTTTTCTGTGATGATTGAAATGGAATAACTTTTTACTGGTAGCACCTGGAATGATTCTGGTTGAAACTAGAGAGTGTTATCTTTACAACAAACTTTATATAAACTCCATAAGGGTCAGTGACAGCATTCATTTTAATGTGGAGATGTTATTTTACAGGTGTTTGCATTAAAATGAAGCAGAATGATAAGAGGATTAAACTGCAACTACTTGATAAAATAAATGACTGAATGTTGGATTCATTCAGCATTTCAAGGCTACATAAGTTGGGGATTTGTTCAAAACAAAGAAATTTTGAATTTGACGGTTTGACTTTGAGGAGCTCGCTTTGGGTGTTTATGATTGACATCAATTCATCTGTCAAAACAAAACATTAGTTTTGCAGCTCCTTAGAATAGTTGGAGGTTAGTTTCACCTCCCCCAGGTACAAACAGTAAAATGTCGCTTTATGGTAAATTCACTGGTAGAATAATTTAATAATATGTGAGGATGTACAGGGTCCTGGCCAGAGGGACCACTTGCTCGGGAGTAAAAACTAAAACATTTCCTACAGAAACGTCGTGTTGTAGAAGTACAGGATGCCGTATGAATCCTTCAGTGTTTTAAATCAAACACAGGAATAACACAGACACCTGTGGCATGAAGAGGAGCAGCTCTACACGCACTTAACACAACCATCAGTTCATCAAATAATCACACCGCCATCTCTAATCCCAGCCGTGTATGTGTTTGTTTTCATACTTTGAACCTGAAGGAACAACGGCAGCGACTCACTCATGTTTGCATAATGGGTCGGCGGTGAATTCTACATCATAAGCACAAAAAAATAAAGAAAGAAAGTCTAATTAATTCGTGAAGCGCGTTACATCACAGTGTCCTGCTGCTGTCCTGTGAAAGGCCACATTGAAAGGCGACAGATGGGTTGTGTCTATTGAAGCAGGCCTGAATCAAAACGCAGAGAGCCGGCCGCTCGCTTTGTCCACGGAGCACCTTTACAATTATTCTTTTTCCCTCTTTCTCCTTTCTTTGCTGCTCTTAATGCTGTGAAACATCCACTATGGACGGCAGTCAGAGAACGTTTAGAGGAGGAAGGGCTGGATATTGCTTTTGGAAATGACACCATGTTCTCATGCCTGAGCTGATCCGGCAGTCTGATCGTAGTCTGATACGTCGTGTTAATCACTCCTCTTGTACCATATAGCAGTAATTCTGAGCAATGATATGATCACTGGACGTCTCTGGGTTTACTTAAGGTCAGACGGGACATTCACAAGTACACCAGAAAGTGAAATCACTGCCTGAGGACTGGTGTGGTCTCCCCATGGACGGGATGCTCCGTGAGCCCTCTAGTGGTCACTGCAGCAGCTCAGAGGCTGGTCAGACCGAAATCAGAGGAAAGCAATCACTGAAATCACTCCAGAGAGCCTCAGGCTTCCAGCATAACCATCGTGTCACATCAGCAAAGAGAAAAAGGTGATTTCTTCAGGATTTCATCACATCGCCGCCCTTTTAGATCAAAGCGAGGCAACTGAGCGACAAAAGTCCAGTCGCCTCCAATCACAGGAATCACTGTAATGTGTGTTTTTATGAGCTGCTCTGGATCCTTTTTGTTTTTTTAAATGAACAGAAATCAGAGTTAAAGACTCACAGTTTCCTGCAGCTTTGATCACTTCTGTGCCACACATTAGTACAAATATATCAAAGGCTGTGGAACATTTTCTGACTTTAACGGGGACGACTTTCCCAAAACAAGCGATCCATTCAGCTGGTAGCACAATGTGTAGTGACAGCTCTGATCACAGGGATGCTTTATTCATTTTAGGAGAATGACTCTGATAAATTAAATAAAACACTCATGTGGGGATTTCATGGAGCATTCACCTGAAGCTTCACCCCGAGGACCACCTTCGTGTTATGGACTGCTGTTAGTGGCAGCCACTGACCCCTGCCCACGGGTCCCTGCATCATGTAGTGTGATTTATCCCGGTCTGTGGAGGAGGAGGAGGAGGGGTGTGCGCATGCGCCGGAGCTCCACTAACCACATGCGTTTGGATCAGAGCTGCGTCAAGTGCGCCGAGATGGAGAGAGTAGAGGAGGAAGAGGAGCAGTTATACCTCCACAATAAAACCCGGGATGGGCCGGCCATCGCGAAGGAAGTGAAAATAGATGAAAGCAACACTGGATAAATAGGGTTTTTGTTATGAGTTATATACAAATGTGAGAGCAGTTGATCACATCCAATACCAGAGGGTGCAGATTATGATGATTAGCTGTTTGAAAATATTGCATTCAGTCGGCTCGTGATTTATTATTATTATTATTATTATTATTACATTTTATAGATCCCAAAAAAGGATGCCATAGTATTTTATTTTGCACCGTCATTTCTTTTCTTTCTTTTTTCTTTTTAAATTTAAAATATTTGTTTAGTCACTGTTACACCAAGACAGTGATACGTTGGATTCTGAAGTTTTATTTTGAAGGTCTGAGCGGAAGCGGCGCACGTCCCGGCAGCCAGCTTGACGTGGGTCTCACTCACGACGTTGATCCGGCAGCGGCCGCTGAGCATCAGAGCGCTGATCCTCCTCCTCCGTGTGTGTCGGGAGGCGTGCGGCATGTTGTCACAGATTCACTGAACGCTGCTCGGCTGTGTGTGTGTGTGTGTTGTTGTGTTGTGTTGTGTGTGTGTTTTATTTTCTGCCCAACTCCCGGCAGGAAGAGAGCAGCTCTCGGGCTCAGACCCAACATGGGTTAGAAAAGAGAGAAGCCACCGATGGATTATCCACTTTGTGCACTTCAGCGAGGATGATGGAGGAGGAGGAGGGGGGGAGGACATGGACTTGTTTTCGCAGAGACATCCTGACAAAGACGCGGACTGAGCGGGACTAGAGACCCGGGATCCGCTGCCCTCTCCGCTTTTTTTTTTTTTTTTTCCCCATTTTTTATTTTTATTTTTTGTTCTGTTGTTTCCTGCCTGTGTGTTCGAGAAATGTTTGCAGAATTGCTGTGCGGCGCCGTGGCTCTGGTCCTCTATGTCAACACTCTGGGCGCCGATTTCTGCTACGATGACAGGTACTGGGAGTGAATGGACCCACATCCACATCCACACTGGTGCTGCTCAGCTGCGGCTCATCCATTGTCAGAATCAGGCTTCATTCCTGCAACTCTTGAGCATCTCGTTGCATCGCAGCTGAGCCTCATTTTTCATTAACACAACTTGCGGTTCGCCTGAAGGCAGGTTCCAGGTAGAGTGTGTTCCCCTGACACGTGTGTTGCTTTGTGTGACAACAGTCCTGCAGCTGTCTTGCAGAATTCCTTTAGAAGTAAGTGTCAGGTTCTGGCAGCACATCTCTCCAGGATCACTCAGTAGGTTGAGGAGTAAAGTTGGTCAATAGACTCGAGTGCTGCAGCCTCCAGAGTGTGGACTTGCTGGAAGTTCCTGAGATGTGCAGAGGAATTAATTGATCTCAGGAGGAGGAGAGTTGTCTTTGCAGCTCCAAACTCGTCCGAATGTGCAGCCCTGCTGAAAGTAATTTTAGTGTTAACCCACTTTAAAAATAGGCAAAGTTGTCACCCACACCCGCTGGAGAGCATCAGCGATGGGTTGAGCCGCTGCAGCGCCGGCTAATGCATTACTCATAGCTGGCCTTTTGATATTTGATGGCTGAATGCTTGTCAGAGCCTCGGGCTCTTTATTCACCATCCATGCCCTGATGTAGGTCAGAGGCATCAACAGTTTTTTTCCCTCCATCTCTATATCGTCTTCCTGTCATCATTAATACAGGCTGTGGAACAATCAGCTCTGAGACGTTGGGGTCGGACTCTCAGCTTGTGTTGTGCAGCAGCAGGCGGTGTGTTTACATCAGGTGTAGCTGAAACTATTAAAACACACCCAGAGGACAGAGCTTAGTGAACACACACCCAGCCAGTGGTGTGTTTCCTGTACAGAACTCTGCTCTCTGCTCTGGATGTCACTGCCCTCAAGGCCTCTTTTTTCTTTTTCTCTGAAAGTGTGATCCTGTTCTCGTTGCTGTGCGTTTGCACTTTGTGCTCAGGTCAGGTGATGCAGACGCTTCTGAGAGCTGGTGGTCTGCGTCCATAAAGCTGTCAGGGAGTGGCGGTGCTGTGGAGGTGAGAGGCGACCTGTGAACAGCCTCAGAGTTTTACTGTAACGCTGTGAGGTGATGTGAACATAATGCCGTTTATTATCATGCACCAAGTTAATGGAAGCTGCTGATGAAACAGATAAATGACAGAATTAGATTTTCTCTGACGTACACCCACATGCTATCTGTCATCCGGCGTTATCTGTTTTTTAACGCCATGTGCTCGGGCTTGTGATTAGCAGACGTCTCCTGCCCCCCCTGGGCGCTGACTGGGGGAGGTGTGATGGAGATACATCATTTAGTGAAGTAAAACGGACACAAAGAGTGATCTAACTTGCTAATGCTGCGTTAGTGTGAGGAAGAAAAGCTGATGTGACTCGGTGATGGTAAAGATGCTGTCATACGGGAAAACACTGAACGTGTGAAGGCGATAAATCAAAGCTGGAGCTTGTCATTACCAAACGCCCTGCAGCCTGTAAATTAGATTTATTTTAACTGTGAATCTGACAGTAATTTATGGATCACTCAGATTTTCATAAACTACAAGGACGCCAGTGTCACAGAATACGAGACTTCACAAACAAAGATCAATAACTGACGTCTCATTTAGTGAGCATTCATTAAAAAACAAAGAAAAGACTCGGTCGCCCGCTGAATGCTTATGATAAATAGTGGTGAGGGAAACAAATATGGATGTTTTGTCAGAGTGCAGCATTGATTCTCGCCTGTGAAAAGACAGATTGTGCTTCAGCTCTCCTCCTGGCTGTGAAACTAATGCACAGACTCAACTCAGCTAGTGATTTGAAGTTAAAGTCCAAGATTGCGGTGTGTGTGTGTGTGTGTGTGTGTGTGTGTGTGTGTGTGTGTGTGTGTGTGTGTGTGAGTGTGTGTGTTTGGGCGTGTGTCAGATGGCTGCAGGCTGCGAAGCTGGCATAAAAAATACACCTGAGATTTTGCAATCGATTGGCTGATAGTCTCAGGCTGGCAGTGGAATGCTGAATATTTTATTTTTTTTATGAAGGGAGTGTTAAGAAATGTCGGGACGTTGTGTTTTCTCAGTGACACGGTTCTTATCAGGTGTGTGTTCAGTGGTTACACATTAATGTGAGCAAACATGTGCAGTAAGCAGCGCCATTAAGAAAAAAAAAAACGAGTTTACACGTGTTATTGAGTTTTTGTCCTCCGGGCTCTGAACATAATTCCATGCAAGGCAGTTTTCTGACCCTGCAGTCAGTCACAGCCCCTCCCTCCATTAAAATGACAGCCTGGAAGAGTGACCTGCGCCGCAGTGCCAAATTGCCCCGGGGGGGCTTTTCCTCTCCCTCCCCTGGACGCACTCATCATTAGCACATACACAGCTTTGACACCTGCACTGGAAAATGGGCCTCATACGTCATGTAGCTCATATCTGTGCTGCTGTAATCTGCCGTTAGAGCCCAGTGAAGGAATGGGGGAGCTCAGATAAACGTCAGAGGAGACTTACTGCTGCTCTGCTCTGTGACTTCCTGCAAACCTGAGCACCAAACATGCAGCACAACAGAAAATAAAAGGCTTGATTGCAGGAGGCTGAGTTTTCTGAGTTAGACGTGACCTTTGGGCCGCGGGTTAACCGAGGTGAGAACGAAGCAGCGCGGCCAGAACCGAAGCCGCGTTCTCCGTTTAGCAGCAGAACACCGCTGAACTGTTTTCAAGGTATATTTCCAGCTCAGCCCACACACTCTGGCTTTATGGATTACCGCTTCGCCGTCGGGAGCCTGATGGATGTGATGAACTGCGCCCGCCTCGTTCCTCTGCCCTCGCCTGGTGTCGGACGGTTTTGACTGCGCGAGGATGTGTGAAGGTTGCGGGTCACGCTGAAGGACGCAGCCTCCCCGGGCATGGCCTGGTGATTTATAACGCTCAGACGCTGGGTGAAGGCGAGCCGCCTCGTCCCTAAAGCTTTACTGGAGAAGTCGGGATCGAGGGCAGAACCCGACCAGAAACACTTGTGTGCTGATGCAGTTGGACGTGAGGTTAGATTCCATGATGGCAGCAGCGGAGCCGCACGCTGCTCCGGCTGGTGACTCATGTTGTTTAATGGTCGTGCCAATGCGGTTGTGGAAAAAATCAGTAGTGCATCTTTATTTATTTATTTATTTTTTTACTTTTTGTTGTTTGTGTTTTTTGCTGGAGTTCCTTCAGCTGTTGTTCAGTAGTCTGGACTCTTACTGGGTCTCTGTGTGAACCCAAAGATGCTCAGACAATCAGAAAGGAGACGCTGTGAACAGCCCGATGCCGGCCTGCGTACAGCCCTGTGTGGTCCGTCTGGGTCGGGCTACCTGTCCTGACGTGGACCCGTCTGCACCCATGACTGCCTCCTTGCTTGGCACCGTGTGTCGGTGCAGTGATCTGGAACCCTCCTCTCGTAGCCTGTACTGTAGCGCTGGCTGGTTAGCGTTGCGGTTATGTTGAGGGCCCAAGGGCGGCAACCCAGCAGTCTGAGTATCTCCACTTTTTTTCCCCAGTCAGGCTTTCTCTGTCTGCGCCCTGTAATTACCGTCCTGCCTGCAGAGAGGGACTCACGACATGGTTTTCGTAGATGTAGCTGCTGGGCTGTCTTTCCTTCTTTCTCTCTGTCTGCCTTCCCTTCGACTACCCCCCGAAGCCTTTCAGGCCTCCGTCATCCAGTGCCTCCAGATGGTCCCGTTTGGTGAGCCGTTTAGGGCTTTTTTCTCCCTTCACCAGTTTGAAGGGGGACGTTTGAAGTGGATTCAGTTGGAGGATGTTGTGATTGGTTTGCAGTTGCCAGGATGGAGACATCAAAGTTCCCCAGTGACACAGACGGTGGAGCAGAATGAAGTCAGTGAGGATGGACTCATCGCAAAATCACATATTCAGATGAACTTTTTTTTTTTTTAAGTAGCTATAATCAGTATTTGGCATCAATTAAATGACTGTAAAGTTCTGTAGCGACAAAGAATTATTACTGGGCTCTGCTCATTCACAATAATTAACGGCGCTGTGCAGCTTTTCACTCTGAGTCGATGCATTTCAGCGTGTTTTTGTTTTCACATGAAAACGCTCTTAAAGCCACTGAACAACCCTGAATGACGGCAAAGTTTTGGACCATTTAGCAACCAAACGGAGAGCAAAGAAAATCGAGTTACATTTGCCACGTGGCTAAAAGACGACTGCATCTAAAAAGGCTTTAACCGACGGCCGCCATGTTGGGAAAAAATGGTTTTTGCAGGTTTAATTTAAAAGCCAAATTAAAAATACCAACAGATGATCAAAGCCTCTTGTGCAACATGGAAGTGGCTTTTTTTGTTTTTCTCAACGTGTGATGAGTGTGGAGGAACTCAGACTACCAGGGGCCACAACCTGTTGGCAGGAGAGGAAGCAGATTTGTGGGAGGCATCCTGCCCGGCGTGGCTGGCCCCACACTTTCTCTAATAGATATTCTCAGATGGGGGGAAAGAGACTGTTTCTGATTTCGGAGCATCGTTTACAGATTAAACACGTTTGCTGTGCGCCAAGTCGACGCTGTTCGCATTCCAGGCGTCGCAGCTGCCAAGATTTAATGAATGCGAAAAGTTCTTACGAAACTTTGTTCCAATTCCGCTCTCGTTTTTCTTCTGCGATGCCGAAGTATCACAGAAGCTTGACAGAAAATCAATGAGAAAACAGAAATAGATTAGAATTGGCATCCAGCGCGACCGTCTTTGAGCCACACCAGCCCCGAAAGATTAACTCAGTTTTAACCGCAGATAGATTGGATCTCAGTTTTCCTGAGCTCTCGTTTTCCAACAGATAGCCAGCGAGGGTAGAAATGGTTATTTTCTCCCTCGCCACAATTGCAAGATAAGCTAGCCTGGCAGAATTTCATTTGTTTCTAAAAATACCATTAATGAGGGGTTCTGATGTGTTTGTGAGTTTCTTCTCTTACCAGCAAAACCCCACAGAGTCACTTAAAGCACGGTGGATGGAGCGAGTTCATATTTAGGTTAATAGGAAGCAGCTGACTAGATACGCTGCTCTTCTCTCTCCTCCTCCTCGCTGCCGTCAGGCCCAGAGTGAGGCGACGTTGTTCTAGACCGCGGCTGCTGAGTTTTACCTCCTAAAGTTCATTTTGAAAAATGTTGGCGTTGGCGCTGCGTTCCCTGTGGTGAGGGCAGACGGGAAAACCTGACATACCTGTACACTTGGAAAATGTGCAATAGAGATTAAACCTGAGAAAGTGTTTTATTGCTGCACTTCCTAACATGTAGAACGTGTGGAAACACACACATTGCAGAAAAACACTGCATTCCTGTAGCCTAACTGGGGACTTCCGTTCCCCGACCCATCCACTCCGGCCCACCAGCCGGCTCCTCGCGCTGCTGTGTGGATGGAGGCCAGCTCCTGCTTTCCATGTCTGCAAGGATCAGCGCGTCAGCATGCCACTGATTTTATCATCTGCCCAAGTCTGCGAGAGCCCAGCTCCTCGTCCAGCGTCCCCGTGCAACCCAGAATCTGCGACGGCGCGGTCTGCATGCGCTGCAGCTGCCAGGAAAAATAAAATGAGCGCTTGTTTGAGGAGAGGCTGTGTGAGGAGATTTGCCGTTATCTGCACATTTATGGTTCGTCGTTAAAAGACTAGTTGCTGTAGTCACCTTTTGATTTATTTTTTTACATGCTTTCCGTCGACGGTGCCCAAACACAGTGGGAAATTCCAAATTCTCCAGAAACCCAGTGCTATGTCCGCCTACTGTGCTTGGGATGGGAACGCGCTGCAGCTGCAGGCTGTTCCATAGTGCTTGGCACACCTTAGGAATAATCACTGACACGGTGCTGGGCTTTGCTGTGAAAAGGCGCCGTCACAGCCAGCCGTTCAGAAACATCCACAGGAGCCCTGCAGCTTCTTCTGTTAGAGCAACGCGATGCGTCCACGCAGCAGACCGACGTGTGGTCTTTTAGTTGTAACAGTGGAAACACGGTTGCATCAGCTCAGCCTGCATCTGTCGGTCCACACAGAAACCATGAATCGGCCCCAGAATGAGAAGGCAGCATCCAGCGCTGATCAATGTATTGATGGGCGACGCCATGCTGTGCTGAGGCTTCTCTGACCAGCAGACCTCTCACTGTTTTTGCAATTTAAAGAAGGTCTGACTTTTCTTTCCCCGTTAGAAACTGTGGACGTATCGCCTTTTCTCCTCTGAAACACCCCGACTGATTTCCTGTCAGTCAACAGGTCGATGCAGCAGCAAACACGTCTCATCAGACGAGCAAATCAGGGAACAGAAATGTTAAATTTATGCTTAAAAATTACAAAAAAAACAAAAACACAAAGCAGAGAAGCTCTGTTGAATGTGACTGTTTTGAAAATACCAGGCAGGTTCCCAGAGGATGAACCCTGCTGACCTACAGCGTCACCAAATGTCTTTATTAGTGGATAAGAGTCACATATTTATAATTTACAGTTGGATGCGCTGCTGTGAAATTCATTCAGAAACATTCCCATCATCGTACTCGACAGCCTGGAGCTAATTAGCAAATGTTGGCATGGTAACGCACCTGTATGAGATGGTGGCCATAGCAAACGTGATTCCTGCTCATCGTCAGCGTGCAGTACTGTTGCTGTTGTCAGGCTGTCATTAGTACTGAACTCAAGGCGTTGATGTGCTGTTAGGAGACTGGAAACTGTCTGTTCAACAAACCAGATTTTGATTTCTCCTCCATTCACCAGGCTTTTCATTCACAAATCACGTGTTTGATTCTAAATAAAATAAAGCCGCTACTCAGATCAGCTCTTTAAACGTCACTCTGCCTGAACCTGATTAGTGTGTGAACAGTAGCGGGCTGTAATGCTGAGCACGGCGGTACCAGTGAGCCACAGTTTTTCACTTAATCACAGTAATCCCGTCTGACGTTTTACACAGGGAACGCGCACCTTCAACGCTATCGGACAGGCGTACCCTCCACGCCCAGATGGTGTCTAGACTCCTGAGAAACACGATACATACGATAGTTGATGTGCAATCGATCACAGAGGCCTATCTGCTGCTGGACGGAGGTCAACATGTGTGGTGGGGAGTCAACAGTCAGCGGCGATGACCGGTCATTCCTGATACCAGCAGGCCGCTGGTTTAACCGCACCGGGGTCGAAAGCCGATCATGAGCGGTGGCTGTGCCCACCAGTTCCTGAAAGCCCTCAGTGTGCTCTAGGCTGGCCGGAGCAAGCTGCTTTAGAGCTGCATTAATCAGGCTCTGATGCTTTGTAATCACCCGACTGGTATGCAGTGGGATGAGAAATGGGCCATATGTAGCTGTCGGGTTGGCCGCCCGGTGTCGGATTGAGGCATTAGAGATTGTCTTCGCTGCGCTGCACAAGATGTTAACCTTAGTCCTCTCATTGCTCCTTGCCTGGCTATTTAATTAAAAGCCAACAGATTATCTCTCTTAATACATCATGTGGTTAAAGCAGCACAGACAGACAGCACGCTGCAGACGGTCAAACGCACACGCAGGGAGATAATAATTGCCTTAAATGGGAATAATGTGTAGCGCCAGACCGAATCATCCCCAAAGCAAATCCGTCACAAGGTCAGTTTTGTGTGGCAGACGTTCAACACAACGATTCAATAATGTGAGAACGGCGTCGGCGCTGCCAAGGAACACACCCAGTTAAAATGATGGAGCAAGGTCCCACCAACAGTATCAGATTGGTTGGACTTTTAATTAAATAATGGGCGTTTCAGCTTTGAGCGTTCCCAAACCAAACAGAATCTGGGTGCATCGATTGGTAAACTCTGGCTATAGGTCATGCTGCCGTCATTAGACATGGGTCTCAAATGATTTGACTCTGTTGGGCTAAGTTGTTAATGGGTCTAGACAAGGGTTTGGATTTCCAGGGCTAATGCTGGCTGATGGCTCTTAAGCTGTGGCCACTCTCAGGCTCTTGGCCCTCTTCATATTAATGGGATTAACAGCACTGTGGATGAGAGGGAGCACGACGTGTAAGCAGAGAACCCCAAGCCATTAGAAACAAAAACTCCCCTGTCCCCCATATCCAACAGGGATGCCATAGTTTGGCCTTTTCAGTAAGGAAGAGGAGAAGGACCCCTTTTTTTTTCCCGCTTTGCCTCTCCATCTCGGTGGCTTTATTCTCTGTCAAGGAGCACTGGCTCATTTCGATAAGGTTATGACACAAGTTGGCCGCTCCGGAGGCCGGCCCTTTGTTCATTGTGAGGAGACGGGTTTGTGTGGTCCCTCTGTTCTCCCTGGACTCAGCGAGGGAGGCCATTTGTCGCCAAATAGAGGGGAATTAATCCCTGGTTGTGTTGGCCTGTTGTTTATGAAGCACAAAGAAGCAAGACCTCAGTGTTCACTGTTTGAACAGAGCAGAAAACTGCTGCAGCACTGCGGACCAAACCTGTCAGAACCAATTGGGCAAACTCATTACAGCCGTACGTGCTCTGGTCCGGCTCTGGAAGCTCTGGCTCTGTTTTTTATGTGGTGAGACACGGGAACGAGGTCAGGGGGACCAACGGTGGGTGAGCTCACTGAAGCCTAATTGTGTTATGAATATGCCAGCTCAATTAGTTAATTTTGGGTGGCCTGGTTGTATCTGTGGGGAGATCGTGTGTCAGTCAAAGCACTTGATTTCCAGACTGGAAATATGCTGAAAGCTGCCAAAGCTGACAGACTGGCTGTTATTTTTTAATTTGTAATTGGTGCAGTTATGGTCCTTTTTATTTATAAGACATTTTTTAGCATGAAAAACTTCTATATACTTAAGTTAAATAAAGGGTGAAGGATTTGTTGTTTCTGAGAGCGGCTCTGACGGTTGTGAAGTAACCCGATTTGCTGCGTTCAGAAGTCTGGTGGTGTACCGCTGCAGAGCTGGTTCTACCCGGCTGATCGGACCCACGTTGCATCTTCAGAATCTGAGAAAGTTCCCCCTTCTGTTTCATTTCCTGGTGTTTGCAGATAGCGCTGTCTGTCGGTTATTGCTGCCGGCAGCCTGTTGTTTGCATTTAAGTGCAACTGAGGCGGCGCCGTGTGGAAGAATCTCCGCCGAGGCAAACGGGCCGCCTCTCTAACGAAATGAAACGTCTGACAGTGGCCTGAATCTTGTTGGGCAAGTGCTGCTGTTGATCCCGGGAGGCGGACTCACAGAACCGCCAGTGAAGTCCAGATCCGAGTATCAGCTGTACCGTCATTACACAGTTGAGGATTTTCTCAGCTTCTTGTCAGGTTCAGGTTCGTTCCGTAAAGGAAAGTGTTAAGACGTTCCCTGACTGGTGTTATTATTGTGGTTTAAATGGTTTTCACATATGATTACAGTATCTGGTGTTTCCTAAGTGTGGTAAGTGAGTCAGATGCAGAACAGTAGGGCCTGTGGTCTGGCCGGTTCAGCCGCTGTGGGTAACCTGCTGCTCCCTTCAGGCCCGTAACGCTGGGACGCAAATGAAGATGTGCCCCTGGAGGCATTTATTCTAATGCATGTGTTCTCCGGCACCGAGCTGAGGTATCTGCCGGGAAGGAGAGAGGAGACATTTCAGATGAGGGGAAGGGAAATGGAGAGGGACTGGTCATTTGTGCATCGCTGCACACTTTTTTCTATTCCTGTGGACAGACAAGCTGACAGAGCAAATTGAAGACTGAATTCTTGTGGATGCGAAGCGTCCCAGCTGTAGCAGCAGCCTCCTCCCTCTCCCTCTCCCTCACTTCCTACCTCTTACCAGACCACAGCAGCGGAGGAAGCACATCTTTTCACAAGCTGCCTCTAATTGATACTGTTGAGCTCTGGGAACCCGGAGCGCGGCTTCAGTACTCTGCAAAATGCACAACAGCCTGCAGGATGCCACCCTCTGGGACACCACAGGTTATTTACAACCAGACGACCGCTCTGCTGTCCGGGCTCACGTATACTTTCATTTAGGGTAAATTTTAAGAAAGAAAAAAAAACCCGGCTGGATGTGACCCTTTGCCAAGCCTTTCATCAAATAGCTACGCTGGGAGAGGGCAGGAGTTGAATCCAATCCAGAGCTGTAATCTCAGCCTTAGGGGGCTTTTCACTAAATGGTTGTGTGGGATCTGAAAGAATGAAACCAGATACATATGAAGGCGAGATTCTTACAGTTGGAGCTGGGTGTTTTTTTGCTACCGTTTCTGTTCGTCAATGCAGAATGACTTGTTTTAGATAAAAAATGATCTTTAGAATTAACCACAGATTTATATTTCTGTGTGTGTGTGTGTGTTGGTAGCTGAGCATGTGGCATCACCCGATCCAATCAGACGTGGTGTAAATTGACTGCTCCTAATGTAGCTTGTCATAGCGCGGTGCGGCGGACGAGTCTGACATCCGTCCAGATGGAGAACAGCTTGCGTCGTATCGTATTTCACACACGGAGCCAGCGCTCTTCCTCTCTCCCTCTCCGTCATCGTGAATAACGTCAAACCCGGTGACCGATTGATGGGATGGTGATTGTTTACGGGGCTGAGTTTGTTTTGGCTGAGCGCTGACCCTCAGTATCTGCGGCGTCGGCGCTTCTCCTCATCTTTGACCTTTCTACATGTGCGACTTTCTCCTCCCGGCTCTTCTGCCAAGTGAGCTCTTCCTCTTGGTCGGGAGATGGATACACACCATCGACGCAGGTTTATTTTTCGTCCGAGGAGGAAGTTTAGGTTGGGAGAAAGAGCTGCTTTTTTTCCCTTCACCGGCTCCCGCTGAGGTTCTGGAGAGGAGCTCTGTCATAATGAGATTTCTTAAATGTGCTCTCAAGAGAAATAAATGTCTAATCTGAGATACAGTGACGCAAAAGAGACAAGAGTAGAGCTGGACAGAAAGAAGATAGAGCAGCATGGCACTGGATGGAAGTCTGTAAGCGTGGCTCTGGAGGCCTGGGAGCTGTTTCAGGCTGCGGTGCACACGTGTTGTCCCGACTATGAACTCCAGCTGCGTAGGCCCTTACAACATTTACCTGATGAGATCTTAAGAGGGTCCAAAACCAAACCACACCAGAACCCCCGAGCGGCTCCTCCGAACGTGTCCAGCGTTTACAGTAGACACATTTCTCTGCGCCACATGGTAGAAGCATCAGCGGCTGTTTTAATTAGGGAGCAGTTTGAGGGAAATCCATCCTCGGCGCTGCTGGCTGCTTTGTTTTCATTGGTGTGAGTGACTGCTGGGGTCCCAGAAGAAGACCCCTTTACCCCCAGACATGTCTATTCAAACAAGCCGTCACTCACAAGCCTCCAACCGTCTTCCCTCCTGCCAAAGAAATGTTAACCTTAGCAGATCTTTGAGCCTCACGGTCCGGTTTAATCTTTTATTTTTTTGGGGGGGAGAAACAAGCTCCGTTATCTTGTAGAAAGACAAATTGCACCACGAGGAGACTGACAGTTATATCACGAAGAAGTTCTCGAGGCAAGACGATGTCTGTCTGGGAAGGAGGGAAATTATCTCGCCCCTGTTGGCAGATTTCCTCAACTTGTGTAAAGAAAACTACATTATCAGCAGCGAGCTCCAGATTAAATGACTTGTGCGGCGCTCTCCCTGCCGCCGCCGCCGCCGCCGCTCGTTTAGCACCACTCCGAAACATTTGCTAATGCAGCGCGCCCATCACTCCACATGATTGATGGGCCCGGCGACTCTCCCGCGTGACAGCTGAAGTGAAGCAGGCACGCCTCAGGTAGCCTCCACGCGAGCCCGCCCGCTCCCCCGAGGCCCGGCCCGGCCCGTCCTTCTGCTGAGAATAGACCTTGATTGGCGCCGCTATTATGTCAGCTCCTAAACAGCATGTCCCGAAGCTCTTATTCTCTCTCTCTCTCCTCGGGAGCTCGCACCAGCTCATTGAGAGGTTATTGATTTTTTCAGCGTAGGAATAATCCACCATAGTTTCCCTGCGAGCACACAGATGCCTGGCCCTGATTAGGCGAATAAGGATTTCATTTATTTCTTCCTGCAACCGTTGCAGAGCCCGTTCGTTCATTCATTCATTCATTCGCTGGAGTGTAACCCTGTAATGGAAAATGAATAACTTATGTGTGTGTTGCCTCCAGTGTCACAGCGTTTTACAGTTTTTCTATAAAATATACTCTTTGGGTGTGCTTTTTCTCCCATAATGCCTCCTTTTTTTTTAGCATTGAGTTGGAGATGTACTAGCATGAGCATGTGAAACCATGTTCTGCATGTGATCCACAACATGTGGCTCAACAGTCACAGTTCAGATGTGTGCAGGAGATCGCCGAGCATCTACGCCGCCGGAGACGTCTGGCAGTAAATCACGCAGATGAATGATTGATGCCGCCTGTCACCGTGAACAGATGAGTTGGCAGGATGCACGCTGGCATGTTTGCCTGCTCAATGAGCTTTTAATTTGCGGTAACGACTTGACATCAGCAAATTAGGCCTAAATCAAACTTCTGTGTGAAGCAGCTATTTCTTATACCTGTTTTCAAGATGCTCTGGACTGCAGACAAATGGAGTTTTCTTTTCACGGAGAGGGCCGAAACTTTGCGTGAATGCAGCTAATAAACTTTCCAGAATAAAAGCCCTTATAGAGTGTGTAGGGCTGTTTCATAAAAACAACACTCCATAAAAACGCTACCTGTTTCATGCACAGTACAGAAAAGAACACAAACCGTACAAAGAAAGTGTTTAACAGCATCGAGGGGATAAAACTGTTTAATAGGAGACATGTCAGTATGTTTTTCTTCTAGTTATTTAACACAACGTACAGTTTCCTTCAGGGCTGCTGTATTGTTCTTTATTGTATTTATTTATCCAACACGTGTAATTATCACTCGCTCTCCGTTTGGCCGTAGCTGAGCTTTAATGTTTTTTTAGTGTAATTGGCTGTTGTTTTCATGGGCATTTTGTGTTTTACATGAAATCACAAGCTTGGCTTTCACTCCGAGCAGTTTTCCTTCAGAGAGCCGTGATGAAGCAGCGCTGGATGTCAACAAGCTGCGAGGCACGCCGTCCTGTCGCAGTTACTCAAACATCAATGTATGACACGGAAAGAAAAACAATTTAAAGTAAAAATGTGATTCAACAAGATCTTCCTCAGCACATTGCTCAAGGTTTTTTTTTTTTTCTGTCTGTCAGTCGTGCTGCGTGTTGCCAAAGCCTAATAGTTTTACAATACTCTGTCTGAGTGAGCATATTGTTGGAAGGGACACGTCCACGGCTGTGCCATAATCACATAATCATCATTATGAATGATCTCATGGCATTTATAAGACGGCCTCTGGCTTTCCTCAGAAACAGCCTCTGCTGTCTCGCATCATGCCCAGTATCTGATTGATTGATAGAGAAAATAGACGTTTGAAATTTAGCTTCTTTTTTCTTTACTCTTGGAAGCACATCGCTGCTATTCTTCTCCCAGCGCTGCATCTCCAGGTGAACCGATAACCGATTCAGCTCCAGCAGCAGTGGACAACCTGTACCTTGGCGTCGGAGATCAGTGGAGGAGCTGCACGTCGTATATCGCGCTAAGTCGCTCAGCTTTACCTGAGTCCGGCTGTTCTTCATGATGCTCCAGATCACATGTGCTTCTGCAGATTCCCTCGTCTGAACTCCACAGATAATGCCGTTACAATAATATTGGCGCAGGCGTCCCGTTCTTACATTTGATCTTTCCTTGTACACGACATAAATCAGATGAGTGATTCTGCGTGTTTTTCTCATCCAGCAGCTGCTTCTTCTAACTAGCTTTGGTATGTATGAATTAACAGAACAGTCGATCTCCTCCATGCATTCATTATTTGCAGATTTGTCAGATGTTTTTTGTGTGTTGCTGTCCGTTAAGCACGACGGTGAATCAGCTCCTGCAGCAGTAGACGGTGTAAAACCAGATTAAGTGTTTAAACTACGGGTGGCCGATGAGGCCCACAGATCACGTGACGCTCTGTTTAGGGTAGAATCTGATCTTAATCACAATTTTGCCGCCTGGATTTAGTTGCAGTCGTCTGATTAGTTGCGCATATGTTTGCCCGGATGCAAAGATTGTCACCTCAGCTCAAAGGCCAAGCTCACAAATCTCTGCATCCTGTATCCTGTTTTTTTTTTCTCTCTGATGTCTGAAAGGTGTGACCGGAGCTGAGTCCTGTTTCCGCTCTTTTTTATTCCAGGATCTGCTCGCTGCCGTTCTGTCCTCTGTGTGTCGTCATGATCGTGTCTCAAACAATTTTGGAGTAAATGGTTTTAAACTTTCATCCTCCGCTCGTGTGGGTTGGGAAAGTTTGCTATTTATTTATTTAACGACGTGATCTTTGCAAATCCTTTGAAATGCAGATCACACGCTGGGTTTAGATCGTTCACAGCGTACGACTGTCAGATCGCCCTCCCCTGCTTAGTCCAAGGAGGCACTTAAACTCCTTATTTATTAAAATACTTTCATGCGAGAGCTTTTTCGGTGCATGTATTGTTGGTTTAGAAGTTCTCAGATATGGGAGAAAGTCAATAGTTTAAAAAGAAGAAGGTCCTTGAATGTGAGCTACGTTTGATCTGGATCACAGAGATTTCAAATTGATTGTTGAGATCAAAGATGGTCAAACATCGTCTTCTTATTTAAAAAATATATCAAACATGTTGTGTTGATCCCGGCTGGAGGTATCAAGGTGAAGCCCGGTTCTCCTCCGTGTGCTCGAGCAGCGTTCTGACCTCGTCTGACAGCTCAAACCTTGACGCAGAGGTCGCTTGCATATTCATAGAGCTGGCTGACCTGGATGTTGAGCTTAATGCATTTCCATATATGTGCAGATAATGCAGAGCGGTTGTTGTGTGGTGGAGGACAAACAGCAGCTCTCTGTTCATGATGGTGCACTGTGCATCCATCAGAACAGTCCAACAGCAGCCTAATGCACAACGTGGAACAGCTGAGAGCTTTCACCTTGTCAACCTAATAAAGCTGCTATGATGCAAGTTTAGCCGTGTGTGGTGCAACCTTTGGCTGATTTGTGAGTCTCCATGCCAGCTCTGTGCAGCAGCCAGCGTTAGTGAAACCGATAAATCCGCCTGAGCTTATCACGAGGAGGCTTCATAAACATTTGATATGTTGAGCTGCTTTCCTCCTTTTCCACTTTTATTTTTTTATGGAATGCAAATCAGAGAGTTCTCCAGCTCCCTCATTAGTAAGTACTTAGGAGGTCGGCGGCCCTTTATTAGCGTTGAACACACGGCGTGTTGTGTGTTTTGAAAAGCGGAAAAACATGAAATCACACCTGATGCCTTATGGTGTCTGCCGACGATGATGCGGGCTAATGAGGCGTTCCAGCAGCGCACAAACAACACGGACCGTCTGGATCCTTTAGCAGAACTCACTGCATCTCCTTTAAATCATTCATAACTGGATCCACTGTTCTGGCGTCCTGGCAAAGCTCCAGCATCGTTCCACAAAAGCACCATTTCCTCTGTAGAGTTGGAGCGCGTGGCCGCTGCGTTGTTCCTCAGCACCGTTGGTTTGTGTTATTAGCCGGGCTGCTGATGTGTTTACGGCTGCTGGGACCGTGTTTATTTGTTCAAGATTTTATGTTGTTTACTTGGAACCAGTTTCTGCTGCGTACAGTGAGTCCATTCAGATAATTGAGACATTTATGTGTTGGATGAAACGCCGGCTCGGTGCTGGCCAGTGTTTACCTCCACGGTTCTGCTGCAGCTAAATCATCAGGTTCTGTCTGAGTCGCAGCGATCTGAAGGTACCTGTTAATTTTCCCTGAATGCTCTCTGATTGTGAGGATGACTGACAGCGACTCTCGCAGAGCAATTATCCTGCTGCTTTTTTACCCAGCGTTGCTGTAAATAGAGTGAGAAGCAGCCTCGTTTCTTGCTTTTCTTTTTTCATTCCTGAAATGTCACCTACCTGATCTCTACCTGATCCTGTCTCTTCTGGTCTAATGATACTGAAGGCTGCCATTCCTCTGCTTTGGTCTGTACTTTATGACTTCCCTGTTTGCAGTTTTTATTCTTTAGCCTCTTTTGAACACAGCTTTTTTAAAAGGCTCGATGATTTCCTGGAGCAGCTGGGTGTTACTAATGCAGGGTTAACAGTGCACCTGTCGGGACTCCTTCAGGTTGAGAGCTGGTGCACAGTATTTAACGGCGGCTGTGCACATGTTAATGATGGAACCAGAGCAACATGTTGAAGCCGAACAGTTCCTGGACGACACAGACTGTTTCCAGGCTTGTCCTTAAAAAGCTCGTCGCTCTGTTGGACAACATGTTCGTTTGCATTGTTCATTTGCTGTTTCAGTTACACAGGGCGTATTTGTGTTGGCGGTCGGTGAGGACGTGCGATTCTTCATGGATTTAAATGAGTTAAGCACAAAGTAGTTTTGGCTGAAAGTTAGTCTTGTGTCCCTCGAAGAGCTAACCAGTGAGCAGCCGGTAATTGATTTGTGAAAGCGCCCCTTCTGGCTTCGTGAAATGAGATGACAAGTACAGTCCTGAGGCGCAGTTGAGTAAAGGGGAGGGTAAGAGGAAAAAAAAACCAGCCCATGACCTACAGGAAGATCAATACGACATGACGGAGCTGTGGAAATCATACTGCAGCTCTTTGTTCAGCCTTTGCAATCAGCCGACCATTCTGCCACACTGCACTTGGACTGTTATTACAAAGAACACGTCTCAGTGACACAGGCCATTTGTTTTTACTGGCCATGTGTCTGACCATGTGGTTTTCCATACTAAGCCTCCGAATCATTCTTTTTAACTGCCCATGATTGTAAGTGATATCAAGGACATAAAATGCAATGTGGATCCCAACAAAGGCGTTTAATATCCAGCGCCGTGACATGGCGTCCCGCTGCAGACGAGCCGAGGCGTCGCACATGGATCCCACATTAAAGCTTTTTACAAGGATTAATAACTGCATATCTGCCGTATTAGAAACAGTTCATGTCTGGGATTTTCAGTCTACGATCCCGGATGTGGGGGAAAAATGGTGTCCATTCATTCTGCTATATACGGACATGTGCTCCGGGCAAGACGTAAATAATTTGTTGGCAAAACATGAATAATACAAGTAAAGGACACTACGGCAGAGGCGGACTGAGTGTTTTCTTTTTTCCTGGGGTGTGTCTTCGGCTTTGGAACCAGCTTTCATTCATCTCTTTGCATGTGCAGCGTAGATTCCTGCCGTCGAGTGTAGAATTTGGCAGCGTCACCGTCCAAGTGCGCATTTCTCAGCCAAGAGAAGGGGATAGGTCAATTGCAAGTGCACTTTTCAAGTCATAAAAATCCATATACAAGTATTTTTCTTTGGGGTTTCGAGAGAATTCCTCGCCCTCAGGAAAAGCAGCTGAGGGCTTGGAGGGAATAATGGCTCACTTTGCACCTCATAAAGACCGGCGAGCACACCTCTAGTGCTGCTGCTGCTGAAGGCCTCACGCCGAAGGTCTCTCGCTTCACGCCCTCAGAGCAATCCCCGAGGACGTTCGGAGTGAAGAGGAGTGGGGTTCAGAGGACACTATCTGCCTCCACACCACTGATGTGTGTGTGTAGTCCTCCTCTAGCTGTCCTTCAAAATAAAACACACTCTAAGTGCTCTCGGAGGATGATGGAACATCATCTTCTTCCCTCCGTTCTGAGAGTGACAGCCGACCACTCTGCTCCTGCTGGCTCTTCTGCATGTCCACGGCTGCCAGTTGACGCTCAGAGCAATAAAAATTGTATTTCTTTGCCACAAATGAAAGAGTCTAGCCTGAACCTTTGGCTCCTGAGCTGAACTAAATGTGTGTGCGTGCGGCATTTTAACCCAGTTTGCATGACTTGAATTTTTAATATCTGCAGAGCTCCAGGAATAAACTCTGTTGCATTGAAATAACAGGCTTGGCAGAGAGCGGCCTCTCCATTGCACTTTTTTTTTTTCAGTAAGTGGTTTTATTATTTTGCGGCGGTTCACTTATACCCACCCCGACTTCTGGGCAACAATAGGACGCGGAGCGAGGACTGAACTTCAGGGGACGGATTAGGAGCGGAAACGCTGACAAATGAGCACTTTGTTTCGTCTTTGCTCCCAACTGATGTGAACAAATTGGAGCCGTGCGGTCGGAAATAAACTGGCGCAGCTAGTGGCAATCGATTATCCGAGCTGTGGTGAACACCAGAGACCAGAATTGGTTCAGATGATGCTTGACCTCAATGTCAGTGGCCTTGGTCTCCCTTTTTTGCAGAGAACATGACTTGCATTGCTGAAGAAATATGCTGATGAATTGTTGGGGGGTGGTTTGGACAAAAACTGTTATAATTCATCCAGCAACAGGAGTCATAATTTACAGTCATGCCAGTGAGGCTAATGCTAATGTCAGCATGCTAACACGCTCACAGCTAACAGGCACGATGCTGATTGTGGACAACCCCAAGGACCGACTACAAATCCATGATCTGTATATAAAAGATGGATGCAGCCGCTGGTTTGTGGGCTGCTGTTCTGAAGCCTCGTGTTTAGCATTTTGGCCAAACTGGAGGATCTGAGTGAGAAGCTGATGATACTTTGCATGCTTCTAGTTAAACTCCTCTCTCCAGCAAAATGAACATCAAGCTGCACTAAACAAGGCTTAAAACTCCTGGACCAGAAACATATTTGGAAAAGGTTTACTGAAGCAATAAATCAAGTGAGAAGTTTGGTCATTTTCTCATAGACTTCTGTGCAATTCAACTTCTTGTTGCAGCCACAGGAGTCGCCCCCTGCTGGGCATTAGTAAGAATGCAGGTTTGAGTTACTTCTGCATTAGCTGCACTTTCCAGACCATCTTTTATATACAGCCTGGGCACAAAGCATAAACATGAAGGGAAACATGCACCAAAACCAGAAGTTCTACGAAATGACCGGCTGGATTAGGATGAGGAGCAACAGTACAGAGAGCCATTTACAGAAAAGTCAGAAATGTTGGACAGAAAGAGCATCCACAGAGTCACGCTGCTGGGCGAAATAAAACTACAACAACAATAGGACGGATGCATTTCTCTGCACCTGCGTCTCCAGTTAAGATGTAAACGGGAGACGGACGAGAGCGCGCAGCCAGAAATGTTTGACCCATCGTAACTCAGGATTGTATACGGCTCACTAGGTAGGAGGTTGAAATGAATCTTTCCTCCCACTCTTAATTCTCCGACTTGCTTTAGGTCAAACAGCCATAAAGTCTTTTCCTCTGAGAAACACGGCGTTCCTCTGAACTCCGTTATCGGGGATCTCACACAGTAACGGGTCGGCGTGATTAAACCCCAACGCTTTGTTCACGTCTGCATGCAGCTGCTTCTTGCTTTAGCTTCAGCTTCATGTCCTGCTCCCCGCCGTGTGCCTCCTCTCACTATCGAACAGAGCATCAGTGGAAGAAAGGCTCTCTGTCTGCCTGTAATGTACATAAACAGCCGTGCAGCTTCCTCAGCTTGACGTGACTGATGGAGGAGGATTTGCAGAGCGCCGGAGAACAGTGTAGTTAAGACTGCAACACAAACAGTCCGTATGGATGCTATGAGCGTCGTGTGCTTCTTGGATGGGTTTAAACGAATAGGCAACAAAATGTGGACATTTTCCAGACCTCAAGGCGATATTAAACATCGCTCTGACCAATGAAGAGTCCAAAGATTATTGAGTTTACAGTAAAACGTAGAACAGCTGCACTGAAAACGTAGAAAATGAAAATCTTCTCACATTCATTAATTTTCAGCTAATTTTGATGCTTCTGTTCCAAACTATCACATTCTGCTGCATCCGAGCAGCAGCTCTAGGAGTTTATTTATTCCCCCGGTTACCCTTGAATATTTCATCGCTACTAATCGGGCCCTGTGTGAGTCAGAGGATCACAAACCGGGGCCAGCGCAATTTCTCGGCACCTCACTGTTCATTACAACAAAACTGGGAGCAAGACGAACGTACACTTTCTGTCAACATGTTATTTTTGAGATTATGGCTTCCTCGCTCCTTCACCAGGAAATTGGGTTGACACAGTGAATTTCTTTCCATTTAAGCAGCCTTAATACTTAATGCTGTTTTGTCTGCCCTTGGGGCCCGCTGAGTGTGCTTTGCACTTTTCTGGGCTGGCACAGATTCTCATTACCTCCTGGAAAAACTTCCCGCGCTCATGTAAAACGGTGTAACCTGAAACTCCAAATAGTTTGTGGGAGACCTAACATCGTTCACGATCCGGCGGAGGCGATTCTGCTTCCCCGAGACGAGTCGCATAAATAGAAAACAGCCCCGTGGACGACGTACAGAAACAGCATGTGCTCATTTAACACCTATAAATATCTGAGGTGAGGTGAACATCATCTGTTTTCTCCAGTGGGAGGATTTATCAAAGGAGTCGGGGGGACTTGCAGAGTGGTTGCTATGTCAACTATTTTTTTATCCTGGTGTGACCTCTTTCCAAAACTGTGGCAGGTGGAAGTGGAGTTAAGTTGCGTAGCTGAGGTCATGGAGGTAAAACAAATAGAAATCTTAGCAGTCACAATGTTTAGAAGTGATGATAGTAACCAATCCCACAGTCCTCCTCCAGTGCTCGAAGCTGGTAAACGCTGACGACATAAACACCAGCAGAGGAACGGGGTTGTGAAATGTTTACAAGACATCAGCTATTGTGTGCTGAGGGGAAATTATTTCTTACTCCCCGGTGAGAGAATCTATTTTCACCAGCGACTTGTCACGCTGGAGCTCGCCGAAAAGCAAATCAAACCCCGGCCTGCTGGATAATGGGGCCTTTGAATCCTTTTAGGACTGATGATGGCGCTTGTTTCTGCATTCATTGAGTAAAATCTGAAAGTTGTGTTTGTTGGGCTGCGTGTGCTCGCGTGAGTAAACGCTTGTTCGTGCTTTTTATGAGCTCATCTGAGCCGTTTCCCAGCGAGCGTGTGTTTTACAGCCGGATTCCTCCAGGATGAGTCTGACTGTTTGATTGAACAGCCCCGTGGCGGCCTCCCAGTCTGGAGGCCTAATGAGCATCACGTCTAACAGGTGGTCCATCGCAGCAGCGCTGAGAACAAGAGGAATTAGCCCGTTAGTAGAACGCTTATTTGCTGTCTGGAGAGGCTCTGTGTTGGTTTTTTTTACCAGTCGTGCTACTTTTTTCCTCCATCCAGTGAGAGAAGTGAATCATAAACACAGCATTACTTGGATCAGCTGCTGGCAGCCCGTCTGTGGTCAGCGCTGCAAGTGATCAAACAGTGTTGGAGAACCTGAGAACGTACTCTCAGTTCATTGACCGAATTAAGGTTACTCACTGAATCCTACCGTGAACAAGCTGCTTTGTTTCATCCCACTGCGGAGGGCTTATAAAAGCACACAGATGGAAGGAAAAGTGAGGCTGAACAAGTGTTAAGTGTTTGCAGTCGCGCCTCCAGGTTGTGTGATTGTTCAAAATGTTGGTTTACGACATATTAAGTCATTTCTATGACATTTACAAGCTCGTATATAATGTTGGAATCCATACAATGGAGTTTATTCACTTGCCAAATCCCCCACATACAGAAAGCTGTTTACATTATTCTCACTTGAAAATGCTACAACTGTTAGCATGCTAGCTTGTTAAAGGGCATCCTTTGTCTTGTTGCTGTCGTGCAGCTGCCCTGACATGCAGCGTGCAGACAGCTGGGACCGACCTTTCTGCCATATTATTATGTTTAAGGCTTTGATTGCCGTCTGGCTGTGTGCTCTTGGTGGTTCAGGCTTGTTTATTCATATTTATCTTCCACTGGTGAAGGATTGTGGGTCAGAATGGCCAGAAAAAGCAACACGGTGCCACTTCCATAGAGCAAGGTCACCAAGTCAGGCTTATTTAAGTTAGCCTGACTTATTGTAACGTTCTTTAAAGCTTTACTCTGGGAAGTAATGCTGAGAAACTAACCTGGTCCACACCAATGCTAGACTTCCTGTACAACTGTAATCCCCACGTTTGTCATTCTGCTTTATGGAACAGACCCTGGATCCTGTTTTGTTATTTTTTATTTGACATGCTGCATCTTTTCTGGCCTACTCTCTGTTATGTGTTCGACTGCACCCAAAAGATGCTGAATTATTCCTCCTGACCATCAGCATGTTAGCGTTCAGCTCAGAGCAGTCGACAGCGTGACAAAGCTGTGAGCAAAACAGAAGATTTATTGCTTTTAATTTTGCTGCACTTGAACCTTTTATATCGCGGCGGTCTGTGGAGAGAGAGAGAGACAGAGTGGAGGCCAGATTGGCAGCGTAGCCGCTCAGCTCAGACCAACAGTGATGCAATGTTGACAGAATGAAAATGAAAGCCACCCTGAACACTGCAGACAGCACTCGCCCAGTTATAATCCTCAACATGTCCATGACCAATATGTTTATCATATAAGAAAAATAAAAAACAAGAGCAGCATCCTTGTTTCTCAGCTGGTTTGTCTTTCTTTTGCTTCCTTCTTCAGGCTCTTTTATTTATTTCTTTTACTGTGTCATGGTTATGTGGAGCATTTCTTTTTTTCTGCCGAGATCTTTATCTATAATTACTCACTAAAGTGTTAATTGGGTTTAATTAGGCTAATTACCGAAAACTTTCTAGTGTCTTATCATATTAAAAGTCAATATTATGCCAGGAAAAAAAAATAAAAAGATTATTCAAGCGTTGGAAATCAAGCTTATAAAGTTTTTATAGTGACCACGTGAGTCCTGATGTTGTTTTAGGCGTCCTCGTTGGAATAAAAGGAATAAAATGCCATCTGCCAGGAATGCTTTTTAATTTATTCATAAGCACGCTGCCTACCACCCTCATTTCTGCTGCTTCATATTTATTTTTCCTGATACCAGACATGGAGGCATATGCTGAGCATGAGCGAGGCATGTCTTTTGTTTTGCGGCGAGCTCATCAGATGATGTGATAGAATGCGTGGGGCTGGGTGGGGTTACATCCACCCTCCTGCCCCACCCTCCGGCTCCTCTTGTGTCTCCTGCGTTGCTGCTTGCGGAGGACTTTTAATGGAATCTGATTTGAAAGCTTGTGAATAATTCCCATGGGGTTGCGGTTTGTAGGTCATTGTGCCATTCTGGTTTGTTCCTGGTCTGTCTGAGGCAGGATGTATGCATGTGTCTGGCTAACGGGGGGGAGGGGAGGCTTCTTGTCTGGTCCAGGCATCGCAGCTTGTCTCGCTCCCCATACGTGGACACCGGGCGAACTCACCCGCCCCCGCAGGACTCCTGACCCACAAATCCCTTCCTCTAGGCAACAAAGGGATTATGGGAGACATAGACTAATCCACTTCTGTGAATTTACTTATGCAAAGTGTTTGCCACGCACGCCCCGGCATCGTCCTCACGTTAGAAAGCAACAAACCTGTCTTTAGTTTTCCATCGTCCAGTTTTTATAATCTCTGTGCGGCGCGGAGATAGAAAACACTACAGTTCCAGTGTGAGAGCCATTGTTTTCTTTATTTGGGATACTTGAGCAGGAACACTGGGCTTGTAAGAGGCCACCTGCAATAACAGATGACTCCCCGGTGTGCAGGAAACATCCAAGAGCAGCACTCCAGATGATTTTTGCCTTGATTTATTCATATTCTGCATACATCGGAGGGGCCGTGTGTGAGAAATATAGCTTTAGGTGTTGCAAGATTTTAAAAAAACATCTAAAAATCCACCTTTTGTGAAGGGCTTCCCACTCTATTATATTCAGTAGCACATACCAGATATGACAGTTTGTTGCTTGGACAAATAGTTGGAGAGCAACTTTCACCTCAGAATGGTATTTCTTGGCGCGCTTATTCCAAACATCTTTGATCTCGTCTTTCTAGTTTATATCTGGATGTCGTGTCTTTATCTGACAGCGCGGTGGGAGTGGAGTGATGATGAGTGAAGGAGGCTGAATAAGGATGAACTTATCACCTCGCCTGTGGACAGACGGATCGGGTAAAGGCTTATAGCTGGCTGGGCTCTGCTTGTTTAAATGTTCCTGTCTTGATGGTGCGATACGCCATCTCCCAGGCTAATCCAGACAGAGAAACGAGCCGAGGGGTTTTCTGCAGTAAAGGTTAGCGCGCCGCGGTGACTGGAAACAGACGCGGTACGAGCTTCTTGGCCGGGATGGCTTTATTGTTCCTCCTCGGACATCCCCAGACTCTTGGAAAATTAGCCTCCATGTTGTTTGCACAAACTCTAAAATGATTGTTTCCCCTCCACGTTTGGCCCGATGATGAAAGACGGGGAGAGATTCTGTCGGCCGATATATTTATCTTAGAGGGAAGGGCTTTGATTTGTGCACCAGAGGAAGACGATGTGGGCCGTTCTGTGTGCTGCACAGAGCCGGATAGTGTTTGACTCACTTCCAGACTAGATCCCAGATGCCGGACTCGGGTGGTCACGCCCAGAGCAGAGTTGCGCAACGCGTGTTTATTACCGCTTGTTCATTAACCAAATATTGTTTTTGCGTTTGATTTTAACGGCTCGACCACACAATTCAACAAAGAGGCCACTGAACTGTCGTACATATTTCCCTTCCAGATGCTTTAATGATGCTCTCATCAGCTCTCACCACCTCACAGCGTGCTGCACAATGTGAGCCAGATGGGTTGTTCTGCTCCGAGGGCGGAGCGAGGTGGTCCGGCAGCACAACAGCACATCCTCGCTTCACCAAAATCTGTTTTTGTAAATTGACTTTTTGGCAATAATGAACACTTTGTCCGGCTTGTCGTCATGGGAAAGTGACCCTGAGACACCTTTAGCACGAGGAGAAGATGGTCCTGAGCTTTGAAGCTGTTTCTGAAGAATGAAGCTGAGTCCCTGAGCGAAGTCTTGGCTGTGCAGCAAACTGTTGGTTCTGTTTATCAGTCCCACGCTCTCACAGCTCTTGGAAGCGGGCTTGTTTTCTTTGCGTTTTTCAGACAGTTTCACTGAAGCCGTGATGATTCCTGGCTGCCTGACAATCTGAGTTCTGTTCTGCAGGAAAAGTGCTGACTGGTTGTAGCTCCTCAGGTCTGCAGACGTTCTTTGGGTTAAACTGAACAAACTAAGAACTTTAATGGCTGATTAAATCTATACGATGCACATAGAGGATAGCAAAGCAACACTAAGGTTACTGTGGTTTAATATAATAGAAGAGAAAAAAATCTATAAATGGGCCAATATGGTATTCTTTTATATTTTTGGCCTAGTTTAGTCTAATAAAATATCCATAATTATGGATTAAATTGCACCATTTTATCATTAGAGCCTGAGTAACAATCTATATTCACATTTCACTATTTCCAGTTCCTTGTTCCTGGCAGACTGATGAGCCAACACAGATTTGTCTACAAGTAATATCAGCTGAGAGTTTGGCCCGGTCGGCTGACTGGCTGTTAATTGGCTGATGGTCGTGAACGCTTCAGACATGGTGGCTTTCCTCATCCCGCCGGCCTCCTGCTCGCTCAGCGCTCCACAGGAAGTGAACGGCCCTCTGGTGACTTGTTGATCTTGTTACTCGCAGGTTGACCGACTTGTTCGTTTTATCACTTGGATGCGACCCTGAGCGTTGCCTGCCATTTAAAAAAAAGAAATAGAAAGGAAAAAAGTGGCTTTTACAGCTGCGTGATGTTAAATATCATATTTTACTACACTGGGAAACGCTGCCCGATCCAGGAACACAAAGCGCTCGCCATGCTGCAGTTTACTTAACCTCATTGAGCTGCATTCAGATGGCTCGCTGCATGGAAACAGGAGTGCTGTTAAGCTTCTTGAGCACATCCAGGCCACTCCCAGGCATCCATCACACGCTGCAACAAGCTGCTGAGTGCTGCTTGAAGCGTGCGTGTTTATTTGCTGTACATGCTCGGTGCTGACGGATACGGAGTGACAGTTGTGAGATATGGCCTGCTGGACATGCGGGACAGGGATTGTCGCGTCCTATGAGCGCCATCGCAGTCCTGCTGCTCTCTGAACTCGCGTCTCATCTGCTGTTCGCAGCGGATAAAGCAGCTCTAAAGCCTCTTGTGTAAGAGACCTGGTCACCAAAGGGGACAGGGAATGACGTCAGCGCTCTCCCGTTCTTCCTTCCATTCCCCCCTGATTTTCTGATCTCGAGCACTTGGGAGGTCAGCCGCTCTGCTCCGGTGACCCTAATTCCTTAAGGAAAGGTTTCCTGAGCAGAGATGCTGCCTGTTCCCTTCCCCCTTTTCGGCGGCTGACCTGGAAACAGCACTGAGAGCAGCTGACGCAGATCGGGCTGCAGACGAGGCGCTCAAGTGCCTGAACGGCCTCTCTGGTTTTTTTGATCTGACGAAGGACATGGCTCCATCTGTTTCCTGCTCCTGGCGGCGGCGGCGTTCGCAGTCAGATTGGATGAAGACAAATGAATAAACGGAAGGATGAGTCACGGCTTTATTTTCGTGTTATGACAAGTGTTTCTGCTGGAGCGCGTGAGCCTGGAAATATTGACATGTCTGTTAAATAACTTTGAGGATGGCTGTGTGTCGGGCGTCATCACAAACAGACACGCTCAAACAACAGACAGTGTTTCTGGCAGCGTGTCCGTCTGTAGCTGTTTACCGATTCGTTTGCTCGGTAGGTTTCCATCGTTTGCTTCGTCAACAAACGCGCCAATTAGAAACGCAGGACGTCGCCACTTGTTGTGCTCCCCTCAGGAAGCCGTTTGCCTCTTTGGAGGGTCTCTCGTCATCCACCTCCACACTCGAACTCATCCGTCTCCTTTCTCTGGTTCCGTCCTCTTGTGCTCCAGCACCTGTCACATCCATTGTCCCTTTCAGAGGAAGAGTAAACCCCGGCAGGCTGCGACCTTTCCAGCGACCCTCTCCCCACAGGGCGGGTGCCTTTGTTCCTTGAGCCTTTCTTACAGGTTTTGGTGCAATCAGCAAGGGGGCATCCGTCTTCCCATTGAGGGAGGCGTGGCCCTCGCTGCTCGCTGGGTCTGATTATGGACCACACATGGTTGTGCTCCAGTGGCTCACCAAGACCTGGGGCCTCGGTTCGTGGGCACAGGCCCGGGCTCTGCCTCCTCTCTCCCTCCGGCCGGCCCATAAAGCGCTCTTCTTCTCAGCCTTTTGTCTGGGGCCCTTTCACGTATCTGGAGCTCCGCTGGGCCCTTTGTCCTCCTGTGTGGGGGCCCAGCGCCTCCACGTCCACTCCCTCAGCTTTGTTCGCTCCACCTCCAATATGCCACCGACAAGTATTCCAGAAATGCAATGAATGCTCGTCTTTCTGTCACAGTGAATGTGCTTAAGTAAAGAAGAGACGTTTTGGGTTTCGTGCTGCTCGGGAGGTTTTTCTGGCCGTTCATTGAGCCGAGCTGATGATGATGATGATGATGATGATGAGGATAAACCCACTAGAGTACAGTCAGAACAAGAAATCCCCACATTCCTTTTCCTTATGTGTGGAGAAAATTAAATGAAATTCTTGCTTTAAGGAGTTTTTCCTGAGTTGTTTACGTGATGTAGTTTATGAAATTTCCTCTAATTGTTTTTGTCAGTGAATGAAAAACTGATGCGAGCTTAGGTTTAGGGTTATTAACCTCCGTCACACGAGTCCCAACCAACCTGTGGACGTATTTAATCAAACTTGGGCGAAATAAAGAGCCAAAAAAACAGGCGTCAGTCTGCGTCTGGACACTCAAACTTAATGTGTGTCTTTATGTCTCCACATCCACTCGCATGTCTGACTTTGCGACCGTAAATCTTTATGTGCGAGGCTTATTAAGTTCCCCCTTTTTTTTTTTTTTTTCTTTTTATCTGTCGAGCTTTTTGATGCTCGACACACATGTCAGGGAGGTTTTCTTTCTTCTTTCTTTCATTATAATGGAAGTCTTGCTAATTTAAAAAACTTCTGTCAGGGGCCCTCGGTAATGGTACCACCCTGACACTTTATTAACATAAAGACACACGCAGGATGTTAATGATTTCAATTTACTGAAACCCTTCATCCTTATTTTACTCCCATTTCATTGTAAGGGAACATCGTTTTATTTATCTCGTGAAATTATCTGGTCTACTATATAAATGTCTGGACCTGCACGACTGAAGCCAGCGTACGTTTGTTCAAGTAATAAGTCCACCAGACCTCCACATGGTCCTTTGTTGTTCTGCCGCTAACCAGGACTACAGTGCAGGAGAAACATCAAAGAGAAGCAGCCACCTCGTGGGTAGCCTCAGCACAGACCTTGGAGAAAAAAAAAGAGCATGTACTTTATTTCTGCTCCACTCACTCAGGGAGCCATGTTGCCCCGAGTACATGATGCAGTTCTTATGAAGATGTTTTTCAGGTGTCTGTGGGTTTAAACCCCCAATCTCTACAGCGTGGGTAACTTCTTTTCCTAATATCTTTGTGATCCGTGTAAAACGTCCAACACTCTCTGCTGAGCTCCGTTTTATTGCCGCTAACCTCGTGTAACATCAGATGTCTGTCATGCCAAACTTTTACAACTCCTCTTCAAAAAAAATACGAGCTTCAAAACCTCCGTGGCCGACGTGCTTCCGTTTCTTCCACGCTGGAGGTTTGCTTCTTACAATAAAGAGTCACTGGAACGGGGCGACCCAATAGCGGTTCGGGCCGGAGCATCCTCCAGTGGCCTGGTTCTCTTCTACAAACGCCCAAAAACACATCTTTAAAAACCAGAGTCATTTGAACTAAAGCATCCTGTGATATTCCCTCTTCAGTCTGTGTTTGTGTGTTCAACCCCAAAGGCTGCTTTTCAGTTTCAACAGATGCCTCTGAGGGAAACGCTGAAATCGAGTAACGCTCCCAGTGGAGTCACATGACTCCAGTCATTTACGCCAGCCAGTTAGGAACAAGAAAACAAGCAGCTGTCTGTTTAACAATCCGGCCTGCCCTCAGGAAAGAGACGCTATAGATTGCTGCTGTGTGATACCTGCTCTCTGAAGGCGGGCAGAGGACCAGCCCAACGATTTCCGCTCACTTTGTCCAATTGATCGTGTTCAGTTCATCCCACAGTAATTCAGAGCTAATGATACAGCCTCGTCAATTCTTATTTCATTATTAATATTATTTTACTTCTGGTTTTGTAGCGTTTGTAGCGTTTGGCAAAGACGGGATTGTCCGTGTTTTATGATTGGTTTCTTTAAAAAAATCCAATAGTGCTGACAGTTGGAGAGCGATGCAGCGTCTTGGTCGGGAATTCAATTTAGCCCAACGACGGGAACTGAGGAGAATTGCCTGTGAATGTTATTGACTCGGAGGGAAAGATTAGCCGCGGGAAAGTCTTTTGTGATGCGACAGTACAACACAAAGGAAGACACAGGAGGAAGCTGTTAATGGAGGATGTTGTTCGTTTTTAAGGCACAAGGATTTCCATTAGATGCATGTGTGAGGAGTTATAATAATAGATTGTTTAATTTTTGCGTGCGTTCTAGTTAAATTTTTACTTATCGAGGAAAGTCAATGAGGGATATTTGACGTTGCATGCACATCAGTGTTCTCAGCAGCTGACTGTATTTGCAAGACAGACAGTTTTTATGTCATAAAAAAAGGAGCCGTGTGTGACAAAAGCTCTTCAGCAATGATTCGAACACATGTAGTCGCCTTGTGTGTGTGTTTACTCGTGTTGATTTATGTATCTGAGAGATTCTGCGCTTTGTAAATGGAAAACTAAATAAAAAAAAGCAGCCCAGAACAGGCCCTGGTTAAGGAGGCGGTGTGGTTTGTTGATTCGGTGGCTGTAAAATTTCAAATGCGTAAATGAGCTCCTTTGCAAAAATGCAAATTGACACCATGTGGAAGACAAAGCATTTAAAAACACGTAAGAGGCTATTTGGGTTCCTCTCGGACATGTTTATGGGTTTACGAGGCGCTGCAGTCTCACGCAATGGCGAGCGACGCTGGAGATATTTAGGCTCCTTTTGTATTAATGGAGGACTTGAGGCCACAGAGATGAGCCAGATAGAAAGTCTTGCTCAACTTATTTCCTTTTAGATTCATTTTTTTCTCGGTGTAGCTGCACATTTAGGCCGACAGCTGACGGTACAGTCGATCTTTCATCAACACATAAGCATCAACCCACACCAGTTTAAATTACAATAAATACCAAGATGGCTGCTGCACCTCAACCTAATTTCCTCCCTGTGTCCCAGCTCACGTTGCCGCTGATTATCTGAGAGAGGGCAAAAGTTAATGAGGCAGCAATATGAGCTATCAGAAAGCTTCGTGCTGAAGGAACACCGAAGCCCCCGTCCGTCCACGCTAACGCTCACGTGGCTGCCGATCGGGGCTCTCAATCTCTACATGTGCCTTCAATTAGGGCCTGGATCTGAGGACCAAGTGGGAGAGCTGGAAAACAGGCTGGGTTAAAGCGGAGGGAGAACACTGGTGTGTTGTGGTCGTATCTACAGTGATCGCTCAGAGCTGCATCCTCCAACGTTCATAAATGTGATGATTCTGTGACCTCGTGTTCAGGTTGCTGCTTCGTGGTTAACGGAGGAGAAGCTGCAAATGTCTGGTTTGTTTAGAGCTCAACGCAATATGACCTGCACACACAGCGACGTAATTAATTGCTGCCTTTCTCTGGGTCTCGTCGCGCTCTCTCTGGAAGCGTTTGGGCTTTTTATTTGTTTGTGTTTGATTGATGGCTCAAGGCTTCCAGAAAACAGCCACCGTGCCCACAGAAGGATGCTCCCACTGAGTGCACAGGGCTGCAGCTTCATATTCAAACAGGCACGGCTGTAAGAGCGGAGACAAGACACAGCTGTTTCAAATGCTGGAGATATAAGATGTTCGGGGCACTAAACATGTCTTCCCCTTTCTGCTCCGCTGGCACTCTCAAAGCCCTTCCGGCACTTAAGCCCCCCCTCCGCCATAAACATCAGTGAGCAGAGGCCTCGGCGTTGATGTCCCATGATTCAGGCTCATCCTTCAGGGCTGCCGTGTCTCGTAAAGCCCTCCACGCAAAAAGGGTTTTGGGATGGCAGAACGCTGGACGGATGAGTCACGATGTGTTGCCTCTCTCCATACGAACTCCGGCTCGCACACCAGTTTTTCCATCCATCTGCTACGTGTCTCTCTCGCTCCGAACCCCTCCGTGGGTCAGCGTCCTCCAAACCCAAACCAGAACACTTAAGCCGCCCAGTGGTGGGCCAGGCCGGGCTGGATGGGTTCTCGCATGCAACGCGGCCACAGGCTCGGCAGAAGCAGCCTCCCCTGCGTCGATCGGCCTCTCCGTGTGAGAGAGAAGCACTCCGAACACGAGAGGAGGAACAAATCAAACAAATTTATTACCGTGTGGCCGGAAAGGTCAGAGTGTGACAAAGGCCTCCTGTTGTGAGGCGGAGTGCTGTGGAGTGGCCCCCTCCGAGTGGCGCTGGGGGGACTACCACGGCATTAGACATGGGTCAGGCCCGGGGGAAGCACGGAGGCTGGACGGGCTCCAGAACAACAACCTTCAGTCTTGTCGGGCTGCCTGTGACGTCTATTTAATAAAAACCTGTTTGGGGAGATTTTCCAGTTAAGTGTTAAATTGGCTGAAAAGCCAAAAGAGAGGCTGAGAAATTAAATTGTTCAATTTGTTGACCATTATGTGACCATTCAATCGAGTTCAACAAACCACAGACGCTTCAGTTCATCCTCTCAAGTGATTACCTCGCTACCAGGCTGGAACATACTTTTATTTCTAAGTTTTCTGAGTTTTGAGAACGTTGTTTTATTATTAAAGCCCAGCACTGTGTTGGCAGCATCCTAATATTTCTGAACATTTATGCTGAGTCATATCACCTTCCTCTTATTGGCGTTGTCTGTTGGCCGGCCGGTGTTTTCTCAGTCCACAACTTTTGTTAAATAGCACAATAGCGTCTGAATTTATTGCCATGAAATTTTGTACAGAAATCCACGGTTCCCAGATGATATATCTTAAAGCCTCTGGTGACCCTCTGACTTTTCCTCCGAGTTCTCATTTGTGGTTTTGAGTGAAAATGTCTCGGCGAATATTTTATTGATTGCTACGAACGTTCATGTTCCCCTTAGGATGAATTATGTAACTCTGGTGATTCCCAAACTCTTCATCTGATGCCACAACTTGTTGAGCCTTGCTTGCTAACATGCAAACATTAAATCAAATGAAATCAGATTTATTTTTGCACAAGGTATAAAAATATTAAAGTATAAATGTTCTGCAAAACTTGACAGGAAGCAGAACAGGAACTTGGGAAATCAAAACACAATAATAACAGTTTGTAAATTAAATTATTTTTTTTTAATGCTAAAAAGAAATGATTACATAAAAAGTAAACACAAAGAGCAGCTAAAGCACTACACTGTTGGTCGACTACTTTCTCACAGAACTGAAGGCGTGACTCTTGTTTTTCGCTTGTTTTCTGCTTTTTCTCCCCTTATTTCGGACAAACAGATGTTTCTGCATCATTAAGCCTAACTACAGGGGTTCTGTATAAATTTCACCTTCAAGCCGTAAACAAACTCTCATAAAAAACCGTCCAAACCCCAGGTATGGAAACGTTCTTACCCCTAAATGCCACTTTCTCAGCGAGTCAGCTGAAGGGAGTGACGGACACAAAGCTCCACTTTTCTTTTTAGACGCGAGACACAAAAGGAGGGAAGAGTTAGTGCCTGAGAAAGAGAGCGATGTGGAGGGAGGAGAGGGGCCTGCAGGGTTGACCAGCAGCTCTGTGCTGTCCTGCCACAGCCCTGCACATGCTGACAGATTTACTGGATGCAATAATCTGAGCGTATATCACGGCTCGGCTCTGCTCCTGTAATTGGTGCTTTACACCTGGAATCAACTATAAACATCACACAACTTTACACTTGGCCTGAAAATATGGCATTAGGATGATTTATTCGGGACACTTCACGCGAGCATGTTTTTGTCTTCTAAAAGCAGCGATGACAACCACAGAAAGACGCTGTTTGCAGCAAAAGTTGCTTAATTATCAGATAGTTTTATCAAACAGGACTGTGACCCTGAAGGCCTCTGCTGGACATCAGAGCATCGAGGAAGGCTCACGCAGACCCCCTTGGCAGCTTTGCACCATGGGGTTTGATGCCAGGATTCATGCTCTGCCAGTCTGGTTGGCTGGATGGAAGTGTGGCTCACCGGTTGGTTGGTTCGCTGGCTGGCTGGTCGGCGATCAGCATTCAGGTCACACCCCACTGTGCCCATCCCGCGCAGCACAAAGGGCTGATCAGGGATGCTAGGCAGCAGGCACGGGTATTCAGCGAGCTCTCTGCAATGCTGGACAAGCCGGCCCCGCTCCAGACTCGGTGTCTCAGTGTCCCAGTGTTTGCTTGTCTACTGTGCCATGAAATGGAGCGAGCCTGTATGATTGTGTCAGCGGAGCAATGCAAATACGCTCCTGTGGGGGGGAGTGCTGCTGGGAGGACTGGCCAGAGGGTTGCATGAAGAAGATCCGTGTGAGGGAGCCCATGTTTTTTTAATTCTGCATTATTTTAGTAGTTGGTGTGTGTATTTTAAATGTGTTTTGTTGCAAAGCTTGGACCAGTAGCTCCATGTTACTGGACCCCAGGATGCAGAATATGTAAACTTGTGCAGTAAATCAACCCTTTACCTCGTATGATGGAGACGGACCAATGATGTGCAGAGAAGGAATATTGATTGACTGAATTGCTTTTAGGAGTGAATAGTAGATGGAGCCCTAATTTCCCGTGTCCTTAACCTTTACTCTGATTGCTCGTATCCACCCTCTCATCCATCCTGGCTCTCCTCCCGTCCATTAGCTACAGCGATGGACGGAGGCATCAGGTGTCTCCGGTGAGAGATAATCGTGCAACGCTTTGCTCCTAATTTGTTTCCGATAAAGGTGAAAGGAAACCGGCTAGCTTTGTGGAATTACACATAGATTATTTTTTTCTTTCTTTGTTTGATGAAGGAAACAGTTTAAAGGTATAAAATGATGAGAACTGGGCTTGTTTCCAGATCGATGCGTTAAAGTGAATAAGAACAGAGCTGCTCAAATAACTGAAAGTACAGAAGAAAAAATGCTCCCTCGCACTAGAAACGTGCTTCACTGTGTTTCCTGAGGCTGTTTTCTTACTATCAAGGACTTTTATTATAAGCCGGCTAATCGCGTGTGTCAAACGGAAGAAAGACGCCTTTCATGCTGGACAATGGGGATTTTACGGCAGCCTCTGTGGCGTGTTGGCCACAGGAGCTACCCCACAGCGGCCGCTTTTTTCCTGTTTAGTCCCATCAAGCCGTCCTCCTCTTTCATTCTAAATGCATCGAAACACCCGGCGACACTTTGAGTTATTAACCACCTTTAGCCTGAAGACACAGAAATGGGGACAGTAAGACATTTGGACCTTTTTTTTCCTCCTCTCCATGTTGAAAAGCGTCCATCTTTTATTTCTTCCTCCCCGGCTGAACTAAAAACGTTAACGCTGGATAGTTTGGCTGTCGGATCGCACCTCGCTTTAACAGCTCTCGATTTTGGTGAATTATGTCCCCTCGTCTTTGTGCGTTTCATCTCCATCACCATTTTCATTAATAATTAATGCACTAAATGAGCATTTTGAGAGTTGGCTTTCCCGATGCCACCGAATATATTAATTATAGCTCCCTGAAGGCACAAGCTGAGCCCATTTATCTCCAATCTCATAAAAATGATTTAAGAGACGAAGGTTAAACAGCTTATTTGGCCGTTTATTTTTAGCTATGTGGCGTTCTAGTAAAGAAAACAGAATGAATTTGCGCTCCTGCCCATATAAAGGGAGTTTTTTTCTATGCTGGGTATCTTCAGAGCGGTGGAGGTATGCCCATTAATGGCCTGCTCCGATGCCCATGGGAAGAAACATTAGACAAAGAGCTTTCCGGAAACAGTGAGCGGGCTACCCCGGTGTCTCTGCGGGCAATCTAAAAATACCACCGTGCTTCTTTCAGATATTGAATCTGGGTGATGACATATTGTTGGCAGACCTTCGATCACTTTCTCCAAACTCCCACCAGACTTGATTTTCTTTGCACATGCCGTCACAAATGGAAATCTTTACATGGCTTTCTTTTCAGCGGTTTTAATTTATCACCGGCTCTGGAGTATGATTATTTTCTCACTTCACAGTGAACAGGTTCAACAACAAGGATCCGGTGAGGACGCCTGAGTTTTACAAAGAAGCTCGCTGCCAGTTAAATCTACAGTTTCCGTTGGAGCGTTTCATATTTTCCTCTCCACATATTGTTGACGTGGGTGTCGCTCTACTTCCTGTTTACTTCTCGAGTGCCCTTCAGTTTGCAGCCGCGCAAAGCATCTGTTACTTAAAACAAATCCTGGAGCTTCACTCGTGTGTGATTTATTTCTGGGCAGATGCCCAGCGTGTGCATTCTTCGGTGAGGATGGTTTGGCTATTTTTATGTCGTTTTCCTTCAGGCTTTGGAGGATTTTTTAAAAACGGGTTTCGGTCTGGTCACACGGCTCTGTTCCCCCTCATAGCTTCATCTCACATTCATTGAGAAGTTGTAAGGGGGGAAAATGCTGATGACATGTCCTTGGTTTTCAATCTCCTTTCTAATATCCAGCCCCATCTCCCATGTGCTCACGCCGCTTAGTCTCTGCACCCAAAAGCCAATCAATCTGCAGCTTTCGATGGCCTCTTTACACGGGATCATGCAGTCATCGGATCTGGCTATTTTCTGCTGCGTTCACATTACGGGTGGAGCTGTTTGGGGGTACAGAGGTTAGCGCTCACATGATTATTCCTCAGATAAGGAGATAACGGGGGCATTTCTCATGGAAATGCTCCTGAACCGACTCCGTCTTGAGGTCTCGGTTACATCAAGGAACGAGCAAAGTAAAGCGTTTTGATTTGATTGCACACAAAGCTTATCATGCATTTGACAAGCGTTTCGCTGCACTACAGGAGAAACGGGTTATTTTCAGTGTCCCGTTTCTGCTTCCTGACGTTAGAATGAAAGGGACCGTTTTTTGAGGAGACTTTGATGTGAAGAACAGACACGGTGCTGGCTTTGTGCTGAGCAAGATCACACGTCTTTGTTTTGGTGTTACACATATTTTTAGACGTATTAAGTTTCCGACATAATGCAATCTTTTCCCAGTCTCTGGATTGGCCACAGTTATTAGCTGCAGTATGAAACGCATACAGGAGGCTCAGAAACAGTAGCCGTCATGCCGCATAAGTAAACAAGCCTTTTATTAAATAATCCAAGACTTTGCTCATATAAAAACAAACCTCAACAAGGATAAAGCGGCAGTTTCTGACTTCCCTCCACTTCTCAGTCCCGCACTGTGACAAGCAAACAAATAGCGACGGATTGATGAACGAGATCCAGACGCGCTGCGGAGGAATCGAGGACGGCAGCCAGAGGTAGAAGATGGAGTAACGGGAGGTAGAAAAGATTTCGTGGGGCTTCTCTTGTTAGTGGCCACATGATCCCCTCCGGTCCTCTGGGAGTCGGTGTACGGGCCGGCGGTTTGCGGGAGGAATGTGCTCCCGGCTGGAAAAGACTTGCAGTGCACAGAGAGGTTCCTCCCTGCTGCCAGCTCTGCTGAGGAATGGGCCCGACCAGCAGCAGAAACTCAATCTTCCTCTCCAGCTGGCCTCCTAGCTGCTAGAGGTTTGATGATGATGATGATGATGGACCCGCAGTGGATTAATGATTTGCCTCAGATTGGAGGGACGGTCCATGACTAGTTGGACGATAATGCAAACGTGTTAATTCAGCTGCGGGTGCATCTCATTTATCCTGGTGGGTTCAGAGGTTACACTCCCTCCTTCCCTCCACATTCCTCGATCCCTCGCTTGTGGACCACACCGAGCTCGGCGCTCCTTCGCCTCTGCAGCGTATAAGACGGAGCCGGTGTGAGAGGTGAACCTTGTGCTGTGAGTGCAGCAGGCTTTTGTCTGCTTCGGACTGGATTTTGTCTGCGCATCGCTGCCAGAAAAGCTCTGGTGTGGTTTTGAGGCAATATATAATGTATCTGGCCTCGCTGGCTCCACCGCACTGTGCAATGGAAAAAGAGCGCACTTGTCTCCAAAATGGCTTTGAGATGTAATTGAACCATAATGCCTCTTATGTGAGCATCTTGCGGTGGAATGAAGATCTCACTTGACAAATGGGCCAGAGAAAATAAACTGGCATATCTGAGTCATGAAGTGGAGCGCTGGGCTACCGACTCGGTGAGCCCGCCGCCCGCTGGAGGGTTACAGCTTCCGTCAGTCTGGCTGCAGAAGGTAGAGAAACCCAATCGCCTCTCGCGCCGACATCCGAGGCATTTCTATTATATCCCCGCTGATTATTTGTGCGCCTCTTCCAGCATCCTGAGGCCTGCTGGTATTTATTTCCCTTAAATCCATCATAAGAGGAGAATTTTCTACTCAAACTTTTCATTGGTTTCATTTTGTGATTTGATGAATGCCGCAATCCCCGCTGCACCACGCCGAGCCTCCCACGAGCCTCCTGCTATTGAAAGGCGGCGGTCGTTCAGGGGGCTTTTTGCCAAAGTAAAATGTTCTGCTTCAGGGCTTCAGACCAGCCGAGGAGGCAGTTTATTACCTTCTCGATTTATTCGCTTCTGTCACATTTCTGTTTATTTTTATTACAGATGAGATGCCTCGTGTCGTGAGGCTTCCTCCCACCTTCCTCTCCTCCCATCTCTCTTTGAGCTAATTATGTGTGCTAATTGTGACTACCACGAGGACAGATTACAACCTGCTGCACTTGGCTTGTTATCACTTGTCATGTACCATCTATCACACTCGCAATTAAACAACACCTCGGTTCTGCTTTTCCAACCAGCGTCTCTCTGGGGAAGCGTGTTATGTTGCACATCATCTCAGAGAACGCCTGTTTCTTTGTCCAACACCCTGGATAGTGACAGAAAAGAAAGCAACAACGGTTAACATGTATGTGAGGACTCCTGCAGGGAGAAACGTGCCTTCCCTTCCCCTCTTCCGTGACCCCCGCTGACCGCCACCCCCCGCCGCTGACATCCCAGCTTGGGGCTGATGTAGCAGCGTTGGGTTGGGTCATGCAGGTTCATCCCTGACAGAGAAAAAGTCAAACTGGTTCCGTACTTGCTGCCCATGCTTCCCAGAGAGGCTGAAATTAAACGTTATTTTTCTGTTATCTCCATTAAACACGGACTTATCTCCCCGTTTAGCTGCTGCGTTTATTGTCATCCTGGGCCACCTTCCCTCTAAACTGCGTTTGGCCAGTAATTCCCTTTACTGCGTGCTTGTATTTGTGGCTATGGGTGTGGTGCTCTTGCTTAATCCCCAAGTCCACAGCTCTTAGAGCTGTGGCTGTGGTGGCACCCTCTGATTTTCTCTTTGTGAATGCCACACGACCGCACTCTCAGGGCAAAGCTGTAAGCAAGTGCAAAGTTTCATTTCATTGCAACCCATATTTTATGCTTAGTCTGCACGGGTAAAGAATAGCTGTGCATCCTCCTCAGAGAGTCTGCTGTGCTTCGCCAGCAGCAGGACTGTGTGTCGTAAACAATGTTTTCAGATGCAGCACTTTTATTGAATGTGGCAGGACGGTAAAGTGGTCCGGCACTGGAGCAGCGTGACAGTAATTGAATTGAGGAAGTGTCAGCATTCAGCACTGCATTAAAAATGTATTTGTCCATCCACAGCAGCCCACATACATTACAGGGTTTTGTTTTTCTACATTTCTAACCTTTCCTGTTCTCTTTACAGCCGTGCAATCAAGACCAATCAGGACCTGCTTCCAGAGACCCCCTGGACCAACATCTTCTACGATGACTTCTGGGGCACCTTGCTCACACACAGCGGCAGCCATAAGTCCTACCGACCCCTCTGCACCCTCTCCTTCCGCCTGAACCATGCTGTGGGTGGGCTGGAGCCGTGGGGTTACCACCTGGTGAACGTGGCCTTCCACGGGGCTGTGACCGGCCTGTTCACCTCCCTGGCTCGCCTGCTGCTCGGAGGAGGACTGTGGAGCCTACTGGCCGGCCTGCTCTTCGCCTCCCACCCCATCCACACCGAGGCGGTGGCGGGCGTTGTCGGGCGGGCCGATGAAGGCGCTGCCCTGTTCTTCCTGCTGTCCCTGCTGTGCTACATACGCCACTGCAGGCTGCGGGGCCACGCCGAGTCGTGGCGGCTCGCGGCCTGGTTCGTCGGCAGCTTGGGCTGCGCCGCTTGCAGCATGCTGTGGAAGGAGCTGGGCGTGACGGTCCTGGCCGTATCAGCGCTGTATGATGTCTGCGTTTTCCACAAGCTCAAGTTGCGACAGGTCATCGCGCTGCTTTACAAGGTAAACACTCGGCTCTCGTCCCGTCCTGCTGCTTTTTCACGTGTATCCGATTTCCTGCATCCGTTCCACGACTCAGGAATCTGGCAGGTTTTGGAAAGCTGATATATGTCGGTTTGTGCGCCTGTGTGCGCGATATGTGTGCGATTTGTTTGCTTTTCATCACAATATAATTTGAAAAACATTTCCCAGCGTGCACAGCTGTGTCATCCGGGTCAGCTTGTTGTGTTTTCCATCATATGCAGCACATGCAGAGAGAGGAAACAGAATCGTTTTACTGTGTCTGTGCACGAGGCTCATCCACGGATGTCAGTGTGTATTTATTGATTCATCGACTGAGGGGCATCCGAGACACAAGTGTCGTTATGGTCCTGAAAACATATGTTGTTAACCTTTTGAACTCGGAGTAGTTTGTACAAGTTTGTTTGCTTCCGTCGCATTTTTATTCACAACTTTCTTTTGCAATATAAAGTCCTGCATCTCTGTAGAAACACACAACTATAGCAAGAAGTGAAGAACCTAAAAATGTCTTCTGTGTAGTAGAGCAAAGTCATAATGCCACAAAATTATTATTATTTATTTAACTGGGAAAAAAAACAACAAAACAGGATCAACATGTGGCTTCACATTCTGTATGTGTTTTACTATCTACAACCCTCTGTCTGCTCTGTGTGAAGAGTTCAGCTCAGTTCAGCCAAAAGTTCCTGAATTTTTCTAACATGACTGTTCGGTGTGGATGCATCACTCTTGGCTTTTCAGTTGCGATGCAGAACACAGAATTTTTTGTTTTTTACAGAATCTGTTTAAAGGAAATGGTTTGTTTTTGGCTAATTTTTTGAATGACACGGGTGGAGTAGAGAGATTTAGATTTTTATTACCGCGTATCACAGATGAGTAGATCAACTAGTGTCAGAAAGTTTAAAATCTACTGATTCTGTTTTTACAGTGTCTGGCTGATCAGTGGTGCTCCAACTAGTGAATTTTAGGGTTCAGAGGGTTAATAGTTCATTCTTATGAGCTAAATCGACTTGGATGCAGAGAAACTACGCTGTCACACATTTTGGGACCTGATTTATGAACTTTATCTCATTAACTGCCAATCTGTGGCTTCATGTAAATCCACTTTAAAAAACGTTCAACAAACATGTTGATGAAAAGATTTAATCAATTAAGCTAAAGTGAGAATAAATAGCTAATTGCTAATCAGCCGATCAGTGTTTACTTTTTAAGATGGATAGCGTCTTTATAAAGCTAAATGACTGTTTGCCACATGTTGTTCGTTAGCGTTGGAACGAATCCTTTCTGTTCACGTGTCTCTGGAAGTTTCCTCTTCCTGTCAGTGTGTTTGCCTGGATGCCCACGAAAGAGAAGAAAATGAGAACGTTTCTCAGAAGAAAATAGCTGATATAACAAAAAGCGATGGCCATTTTATATTTCCTTGTCGCTTGCGAGGCGCCCGGCCATTAAGTCGCCCTTTTTCCCAAACAGCTCCTGTCAGAACTATTTACTGTTTGCTGTCGAGTCGATGTGACGCCGCGAGTCTCTGCCCATCATAACAGATTCAACAGGACGTGTGCACAAACGTGACAAAAGGGCTCCGACGAGACGGCGGCTGTCTGGCAAAAGATAACGCTTTAAAGAAGTGTGCTGTGGCGACGAGGGTCAGGGGTCGGCAGAGGGAACACCTGAGAGGGACGGATTCATCCAGGAGAGGAAATCGTTTAATTGATGAGCAAATCTGTTCTCTGCCTTTTAGTGCTCAGCGCAGTGTGGAAATGAAGAGTGAGGGCGGCTGCCGGCTTCTTCTCCATGCTGTCTTCTCATGATTTAAGCCTTATCTGACTCCTCGTGTCCTCCAGAGTGCGGCCCATCCATTGCCGCGGGCAGACAAGTCCTCTAATGGCTTGTCAGGCATGGCTAGACTAGAGAGGAAACAGGGCCAGAAGGGCTGAGGGGGATGATGCCTCAAAGCTGACAGTTTTTCAACTTTTTGATTGAAAGTCCACAAACCCTGCTGATCCAATTGTCTCCAGAAAAAAAAAATGGACTGGAAGATCATTAGGATTCTGGCACTGAGCAGCTCCTATATATTTCTTTCATGGTTTGCCATCGTGGTGAACTAAATTGGCACGCGTCTCCGGGGGAAGACGTCTTCTGCTGCTTCTGAATTATACAGCGTTTCAGAAGGTGAACACTGTGTTTCCCCCTCATGGTTCGCAGTTGTAATTAATATTGTTAGAATAAACTGCAGTTGTTTGGTGACTTTAGTTCATAAGTTGCAGCTCAGACGTGCTGGAAACGGATTCAAAGTTCAAAAATAGTTGAAAACGTGTCAGAAAAGTCAGCAAGAAGCTACATGATAGCAACAATTAAAGGTGTTTTTTGAGCTAATTTGCAGTTAAAGCTGCATGTTGAGTGTCTGTTGGCAGGTTGTTCATCAGTCTGCTGGTGCGTTTGTTGCTGTAGCCTTCTTAATGCAGGCAGCTCCATCTGAACGCGCTAAACTATTCAGATCAGTGGAAATGAGTCATGAAGCAGGTTCAAGTGTGTTCAAAAAGTGCTGCAATAATCAAGACAAGAGCGTGAATTCAGTTCTTTACTTGTAAAAGTCCACGATATACATGTTTTTATACATGCACTATATTTTTAAAGTTAGAAAAATAATACCTGTGCCCGTAAAACACACATTTGTTGACACTGTTTTGCAAAATTTGTAAAATCTTTTAATATTCAGTTTGTTTTTAACAGCAACTCAACATGATCTTATTTTTAGACTTAGATTTAGACTGACGTTATTAATACCAGACGGATATTCAGGTGTTATAGCAGCACAACCACTCAACTAAGGGGGAAAACAAGGCATTGTTATTGGCCATAAATGCACATTTTGCTCAAAGTTTACAATCATTTCTGTCTGGCTGTAAAATCACACATTTTATAAGATTAAAATCAGCTAAAACTGTTGTTATTTTACAAATATTTGCAGATTTAGGGCTGAAAAAGGCTGAACATTTTTACACTGTTATGTCACAATTTTCCTTTTCTGTTAAATTACAGATAATATTTTGTAAAACTACAGAAAAAAAGTATTAATTTACACATTGACTGTAAAAAACAACAACTTTTCTATTGTTAAATGAGCTAAATATTATTTTATAGCTATATACTGTTATTTTCAGTTTTTTAGATGTTTCAGTGTTTGACTTTTGTCGTTTATTTTTACAGCGTGTGACGACTTTAACAGACAAATGAGTGAAAATAGATGTTTTATTTATTAATGTAATCGCAGCAGAGGAAAAGTAAGAAGACAAATCAGGAAGTGTGTCGGCTGAAAACAAAAGCTGAACAAAAACAACCGACTGTTTTGAGAGAAGACGGTGAAACTGCACATTTTTTTTTCCATACATGGCTTGATTTTATTTTTTTTTCTCCCCCCGACACGCAGCTTCAGCTGACAGCCGTCATTATCGCAGCGTGTCATTTAGTCGCACCGCAGCCGACATAAAAGAAGCACAGAAAGAGAACTGTCATCATGGCTTCAATCACGTTGACTTGGGAGGTTTCTCTCCTGCGCGATCCGTAATGAAACGGCGCTCTGTGATCACGACTGTGTTTGCACGAGTGTTGTGACCCAATCTGTTACCCAAATGGCGAGCGGTCCACGGCTGCAGCGCGTACATTTGTCTCCCTGCGTCTCTGCGGGCCGAGCCAGTCACTGTGAGTGATGGTGGGCGAAGGGGAGTTATTCCTCGGGGCGAGTTGAGCCTTCAACCGCCCGTATGAACATTAAATTGTATACAGTGCTGAAAATGATCACAGTGAAAATAAATACAGTCCCTCCCCCCCCACCGCTCCACCGACTTCCATTCAGGCTGGAGATCTATCAGGTGCAGAAAACTCGCCGCTAACTTCCTCCACTGCAGCAGATAAGAGGGAAACAAGGCATAAAAGCATGAAACAGTAACTGTCACTCCGTCCCGGCTCGTCCATGTCTGAGTGCATGAAACCCATTCTTCAGATGGACTAAAGAGGCCTCGGCTGCTTTCCTGACTGACGGGCCGTAATGGGCCGGCGCTGCCTTTTATCGCCGAGCTCTCCACTCCGCTGCAGTCGTTTGACATTTCGCGTTGGAAATGGTGAAATGGGCCTGCTTATCTGATTGTGGCACGCAGTCAATTACATTAGAGTTTTATATCTGCTGCAAATCTCCCGTTGTGTCATTACGGCTCCTGTGTGCAGTTTGAGGAGAGCCGGCCGTCCACCGTGATCCCGCCCAGGTCCATAACTCATCGCTTTAGCTCTGGCTGCAAGTCGGAGGCGAGCGGTAATGCGCGGGTATTATCCTGACTGATTGTTTACGTGGCCAAATTTGCATAAACAATCTCTGAAGGGGAGAATCCTGCGCCGCAATTAGCCGGCTCTAAAAATACACGTAGTAAATAATGGCTGTTCTTTAAGTAGTTCTGCAAAACTCTGAGGAGTAATTGCACCGACATGAAAACACGCTGTATTTAAATGAGATCAAACAATGCATGAATGGACTTGTTTGTGTCTGTTCGCAGGCTTTTGTCTGCATGCTGTCACTTATAGAGATCCAGTTCCAGCCCGCTGATAAAATCTAACCGTCCCTGGACATTACAGAATCCTTACAGGGATCAGACAAACCTCTCCAATACGTCGGGAACATACGTTTTGACACCTTATGCAATGCTTTTGGTGCAAAAAGCCGAGGACCGCTCCTGCCTGTGTTCGTGTCGGCAGGACGGGAGCTGGTCCAGATGAAGGAAAACAAGAGAACCGCAGGAAAACAATAGCGCTCAGGCAGTAATTGAATAAGCACACGCTGCTGCATCGGCGACGGTGGAGTCAAAGCTCTTGGCATCTTCTGGCATGTGAGCTGCAGGGAAAGCTTTTATTAAGAGATTTGGTGGAACCTTTGGATGCACGCGTGACCTTTCACACGAGTGCACGTCAGGGCATCTATGGAGAAAAAAAAAACACATTTTCCAACAAAATCCGTCTGCATTAAGTTGCAAAATTCTCCTGAACTCTGAGCTCGCAGCACCTCCCGTCCTCTCCCTCCCTGCAGTCATCAGTCTGTAGGTTCAGTTCTGAACCCAGCAGCACTTATAGTGTTGATAGCCGGAGCCAGTGGAAGCCCTCCGCTTACAGTGTGTTCTAATTAGTTCTTTCCACGACATGTGTTGTCTTCAAAACTGGGAAAAGAAAAAAAGCCTGTCATTAAAGTGTTTACTCAAGCTGACCTTTACGGTGCTGATGCTCTCCAGTTGCTATGAGCCTGATTAAAGCGTTTACGGCCATGTGTTGCTACGTAGCGAGCTACTCCGAGGCAATGAGTTTATTTGAATGCAGTTGGCAGCGGAGCGTCTGTGGTGTAACCGGGATTTATGTGGAAAAACGTGCTTTTTACGAGAGCGTTTCCTGCACAGCATTAGTTAATAGGCTCATTTTCAATAAGAGATACTGAAACATAATTAGAGCCCCTAATTGAGTTAAGGAAGGAATGCTCTCTAATGCGATGTGACCGTGTTTATTCCATAGCATAATGCAGTCAGTGGGTTGCTCTGAGTACTTGCTGCTCTTTGTTTGTTTGTTGACCAATAAAATGAATGTGGAGACAGTTGCAGACAGTGAAAGCGGCGCTAACAATGGGAACCCGACACCAGTCTGGCCCTAGAACACTGTGTCAACATCTCCTCTGCTTTCCCTACATGTGTTGCCTCATAGTTGTTTATTTGTGAGAGTCCATTGTTCTTTTGTTTGAATGCTCACGTCCACACAGCGCTGCGCTCCTCGCTCACGTTTAAACCAGAAAAAGACAGCGTTAGTGAGTTTGTGTCGCCCTGTCCAGAGATAATTTACAGGTAGCGTCTGAGCGGCGCTCCCCGAGGGGCTGACGCTGCTGACACGACCACGACAGGAACAATCCTTTGAAGACACAATAGTGAAATCCGAGGCTTTAAAGTGTAAACTGGATGAAGAAGAATGATCTGCGGTGATGTCATGTCGATGCTGTATATCCGTCAGAGCCTCCCGAGCACACATGGCCTCAACTATGTCTTCAGAGGAACTCGAGACACGCCATCGCTTTTGTCCGCGTCCAACATGTGACGACGCCGGAGAAGGATTTCCAAATCTGGGACGAGACCCAGCTGGCCCTTGTTGGATGTGAAACTTAAACACTTTGTCTTTTCACACCTCCTGTTTTCTGTTCACACTTCTGCTATTAGTGCAAGGTCAGTGCTCCAGGCGTGTGTGTGTGAAATGTGTCCGGAGGGCGATGGAGACTTTACCTGGGCTCAGAGCTCAGGTGTTCACCGAGCTGGGGAGGCCAACAGGGGCCCGACCTGGAGGATGTCGGAGATAGAGGAGGTTTGAAGGGCAGATGTGAGGTCCTTGCAAACATATGCAAACATGCAGCACGTGTTCGCCGGCCGTGGCGTGTGTGTCCGTGTGAGATATGGCGCCTGCATGCAGAATATGACGCCCATACATCCCCTCGCTGTGGGTGAAGAGAAACACGGCCCACCCTATACGTTCTTACCTGGGGCTCCACAGATGCTCCTCCATGCTCTAATGGCTCCTGTCACGGTGTGATAGATGGAGCCTGGTGGGCTCTGCTAGTGCCCCCTGCCCTCGCCCACCTGCCTCCCACCTGGGGATACACACCAGGCTCCTGGTCTGGACCGAGAGACGGGCAGTCGGACGCATGCATAATGTAAACACGACCGAGGTGATGGGGAGACGCTCAGATTGGATAACTTGCAGAGATGGTGGGACGTGTATTGATTGACTGATGTGGAGGATATGAATCTAACATCCCATCGAAGCTCAGCACAAAGACAGGAACGGGAAAACGACTAGCATGAAGTCTCGCTGCCACATGAGGTTGCCAGGCAACAAGCGTGGAATCAAGGAAGCTACCAAGAAGTGTGCAGATTAAACACATGCAATGGAAAATAGGTTAGTGTTAGAAGCAGAGATATTTGTTCTTTTTAGGTTTGCTCCGGTTACAAGCTTCACATCAGCTGACAGATCCAACTCTCAGCGAGCGAGTTTCCCAGAATTTTGAGCTTTTTCTTTAAGATTTAGTTTGAAAGTTTTCATAAAAGATGTAGTTAACGCTGAAACACAGCACACGCGTGGTATCCTTGTAGCAGCGGAGGGCTCAGCTGAACCAACGAGTCTTTCAGCCCCACAATGTCTTCGCTTTGGGGTAAAATGCGGCGACTGCAGCCGCAGTGATGGAAAGTGACGTGGGCTGGGCTCGCTTCGGTGTACCGTTCATCAGGCGTAAGCGAACCTGACAAGCATGTTGCCAGCAACAGCCAGCGCTGCGGCCCTGACTTTGGAAGATGGAAACCGAGAAAGAAAAAAAAAGAATGAAAAAGCCCTAAAACAAAGCAGCCTGGTGTTGGTGTAAAAATGAGAAACTGCGAGAGGGCCTGAAATATTTCACATTGTCCCTCGTGTCGCTGGAAACGATTCGTTCTTTTTATAGCCGGCCTGTCTGAGAATCGATCGTGGCGTGTTATGTAAGACCTCGGTCCTGGGAAGGAATGTCCCACAGCGCCGACGTCCTCCGCCATCCCTCCTGTGCATGCATCAGCTGCCTTAATGGAGACGTGTATAGATTCGCCGGTTTGTCTGTTTTCCCCAAATCATTAAGCTTTCGCAAGAGATAATTGATTCACCTGGAAGTATTACAGCTAATGACGGGCTCACGGTAATGAAATCCTCCTCGTTTTAATTAACAAAGACTTTCAGGGGATTCTCTGTAATGTTTTCTTTCTCGGGCCGGTCCTGAACCAAAACGGCCATTTTCCTCCAGCTCACTCGAAGGTCAATTGATATTTTAAAGTTGAAAGTTTTGCAAGCTGTAGTTTAGAACTTCAACACGAGTGAAATATAGTTTGGGCCTTTGTTTCGTTTTCTAACCATAGCTGCTATTTATGGATCCTTTTTTTTTATGGTCTCAGCAAATAAAGCGGCATGTAAACTCAGTCGGCCAGAACAGCATCACTCCAGACTTCAGCTACTTCACCAGCATAAAGGACGAGTGTCAGACTTTGCATGGACGTGCTGGGATTTCTTCATCTCGACTTTCTGTGAATATCTAGTTTTTGTTTGCTCTGCTGAAGCTGCAGATGGTCACCAGACATGAAGGTGTTTACGTCTCAGCTTCCATACGATACAAGGTCGGTTAGAAAACGCTTTGTGTTTTGGAGTCATCGTCACGTAAACTCAACAAAATATATGAAGTCTGGAACGGCTCAAAGCCCCGTGACAGGTTTAAAGTGCTCTTGGGAAATTTTCTCAAGTCGGTTGTTTGTGTGTTTAGTACAGTAAATACAGCTTTTAGGAATCCTAATCAAAACAAGCATAATCAGATATCCAGTAAACTATAAACAGCTGCCATGAATAAAATCATTCACATGCATAATGGGAAGCCTTCCACTGTACACAAACAAAAAAAAAAGGAAACAAATTAAAGCCTATTGAAAATTCTCCCCGCTGCTCCGTCCCGTCGTGTCCTCTAATATTCAAATTCGGCTGAAGGCAGAGTGGTTCAATCTATTATCTGAATAGCTCCCATCACAAATTCCCCTCGCGCTTGCCGCTACAAAGGAAGGAACCGCCGTCCTATCATCGCTGTGGGCGCGCCCGGCAAACAGGGACCTGAAGAGAATGGTGCAAAAAGAAAGAGTGTGGGCGACGTTAATGGATGAGGGAGCCGAGGGGCAGAGGGAGCGTCTGCTGGAGACACTCTGAGGAGGTGGAGTCTGCTGAAGTGTTTCCGTCAGACGGCCTGTCGCTCCCCATCAGCCGTCAGCCGCCCTGCATGCCACAGACCAGGAATAGACCCGGGGTTGTATTAAAATCAGAGTATCACATATGGAGCCTCCCCTCGACTCCTGCAGCAGCACACGTTCCCCGTTTATCCTGATTTATGTGTTTGGTTTCATCTGAATGCTCCCTATTCTGAAGTGACCTTGTGCTTTCAGTCCTGTTTGCACTGCGGCGCCGAACACGGGTGATAAACCTGAACGTAGGAATTCAACCAAGCAGGATGAATGTTTACGAATGCTGGAGAATTCTCTGCATTTCTGCATCAAAATAATTGAAAATACAGTCGTGACTCGATAATCGACCCTTAACAATCCTAAACCTGCTATCCCACAGGTTTTAACCCATAAAAACAGCCTTAACATAGCGACAGCCTTGGATTGTGACTCCGACATGACATTTAATGTCACCAATCAGGATGACGGCGTATTATCTGACTGAACAATCCCACAGATTGGCTACGTTCACACTGCAGGACTTGATGCTCAATGAGGATTTCTTTGTGACTTCCTTCACGTTTCCACTTCAATGCGACTTGTATGTGATCTGCTGTGTGAACTTCATACGACCCAAAAGTGTCCCGCATGCGCAGAAGAGGACACGACGACGTCACACGCAGCGAGCGTGCTCAGTGTTTATGGAAGTAAACATGGATGGTAACGGTGGAGCGTATCTGCCACTCCCCCGGCGCCACCGATGGAGGAAACAGAAGTGTGAGCGCTAACTAAACTAGCATCAGCAGCCAAGTACTGCCTGTGTGTTCTGGACACTTCCACCCCGTCAGAGCGCTGCCCCGGGGTGGAAGTGTCCCCCGACCGCACAGAATATTCTGATATTCATCATTAATTGGGCCTGAACATCCAGAGAGCAGAACGTTCTACTGGGACCAGCCCTGCTAGTTATTATAACAACTATGAACAATAATGAACAACTAATGAGCCTTCCAGCATCAAGCCCTCCTCGTATCTGGACCTCCGTCTGGACAATCCGACAGCCTTGATATCCGACATAAAGGAAGGTTTTACATTTAGTGTCAGATTATCGAGTCACGACTGCATGATCAGATTTTCACACAAGGTAGATAAAAGTATGTGAGAATATTATATTTGGTGACGTATTTATTGAGGAGAATGATGACGTATTTGTGATTCTGTGGGATTTTCAGTGAGGTCATGGCAGGAATCTGGTGTGAGTCGGGTGCTCTGTTGTAGTTAAAGAAAAGGCACAAATATTATTTTCAGAAGAATTTCTCAGGCTTCTTAAGAATGTCTGCATTACCTGTAGTGACTACATGAGCTGTAACTGTAGATGTTTGACACATGGACCTTTAGCTCCAGAGGAAACTCTGTTGTGCATCATCAACATCATCTGCAGTTGTTTATGACGTTTGACTCGCTGCTAAAAGATGCTTAAAAAGTAAGAAAAAGTCCAGAAGTGACACGGTTGTTGTGTATCAGGGAGCCTGTGCACTGCAGGGAGGTGGATGTAGACTCATCCAGACTGATGTCTCCTGAGGACCGTGATGGAAAGATCAGACCCTGAAGTCTCATATTAATGCAGCAGGTAAATGTCACTCAGCTCAAATAAAACTAACAGGAGACTGAACTTAACGATTTAATTAACCATTACACTTGGAAAGCTCATTTTCTAATCAAGCTAATGCTCAGAGAAGTACACAAAGAAGACATTGTGAAGTTTGAGGAATGAATCTCAGCACAGATCCGTCTCTTCAAGCTGCTCCACTTTGCTCATCTTAGCTCGCTTCTCCGTTCATTTCTCAGTCTCACCCTGTCGCTGTCAGTCCGCCGCTGCCCTCCCAGATTACACATCATCACAGCTTGTGTTTAGACAACGAGCAGCAACGGAGCTCGTTTTTACTGAGTTTTTTGGATGAAGCACATGCAGACTGTCGGGCATGCTGATGCAGCCGAGTGTTGCTCCTCAGCTGTTTTCCCATCGTCTCTGCTCCCTCGATTGTTTTTTTCCTGTTTAGCTGCTGACTTGCAGTCTTTCTCCTTAAACATTCAGTCAACCGTGTGGACTTAAACGGATCCTGGCCCACGCCCACTTCTAATTTCTAAACTGTGACACGTTGGAATAATTATCGCAGCGGTAAAGCGAAGCCGCCCGGGTCCATCTACCAGCTGTAAACATGGATCCAGATTCTGGAACGACCCCCTTCTCCACAATGGGATCTCGCTGATTAGATCCTTTATTCTGTTGGATCAAAGCTCAGTTTCGTGTTAACTTCTCTTCAAGACACCAGATATATAAATTGTTGGTGTTGTGCAGATTTAACTTCACAGTGAACCTAACTGGACGCATGTAAGAGGAAGAAGAAGCTGATGTGCTGCCTCTCAGCATCCAGGACACATACAGGTGGCTGGTTTCTGTGCCGCCACATCTGGGAATCCTTTCAATTCCCAGATTCATCGGTGATCTCAGGCGAACTGAGTTATGATGCCCTCGTGTGAGCCTGCATGGAGGCATTTGGAAACAGAAAGACGTCTGGCGTGCCCACAGTGCTCCCACAACTTAAAGATGTTTTGTTCTGTTTGTTCTCACACAGTCTTTCTTTTATTATTAGTCATTTATTTTTTTCTGTCCGTCCCTCTATTGCATCTTTGATTTACCGTCTTTGCTGTAAACTACACATTAAAGCAGCTCCGCGGTTCTTAACTGACTTTTATGATTCTAATGATGACGCTACATCCTGCGAACGCTTCGTTCTTTCGTTGCAGCCGAACAATGAGCTGAAAGTAACCGTAAAGCTCTGAGAAGCCGAGGGGAGCCGTCGTCTGCGTATTGTTCCCACATTGTGATTTAAAGCATCGGTTTTGTACAAATAATTTGTTTCTCACATCCTGCATCGTCCTCTGGTTGTTGTTTTTCTTTAAAGGAACATTTGAGGATTTTCCGTCATACCCGCGCTCTAACAAGTGGCAAATCATAAACCGATGATTTCGCTGGATTTCGACCGTTTTGTGCTCGACTCTCGCATCATCTCACATCACAAGTCGTCTTCTCGCTCCGCGCTTTGCAGAGCTGCTCTCGTGCTCGTTACCGGCCAGCATAAACAGCAACAAATGGCATGCTGTCACTGAGACGTGGTGGTCAGCTGGAACACACCAGAGAGCTATTTTCAAAAAAGCGGTTCAGGGAAGGAGAGAGAGAGAGAGAAAAAAAAAAAAGTAATTGGAGCAATTTTCTACATCCAACATCTGACATCCCTCTGACAGTCTATCTGCTTAGCGTTGGACCTCTGCTCTGGCTTTGTGTCATTCTTTGTCGGGCTGTCGGAGCTTACCGCCTCTTTAAACCCTGAAACACAACGGCTCTGATCTCCCCAGTGCATCGTAATGAGCGGGAATCCGGCGTGTACAGGACGCCTGTGAGCCCGGACGCAGCACGCCTCACAAAACAGAACATGTCACTCCGCTCCTTTCTTTTCCGTTTATCCTTGAAGTTCTCGAGAGTCCACGAGAAGCACAAAAACGCTGCCCTCCAACCAGAAATCCAGCCTCTCCCCCTCCTCGCCTCCTCCCAGCTTGAATCAGCATCTTGTCACAGCAAATTTGCTGCAGCGGTCACACGGTCTCGCTGGCCCTCGCAGTGCAAATAAATATGGGAAACGAAAGAGCAGAAATCAGGAACAGTCCGTTTATTTTTCAAACCATTACTGTGGTTTCACTCAATAAATATCTCCTCTGAAATGTTAAGGGTTCTAGTCGACGTCGGTTTTCCATTGTCATTATGTTCTTATTGTTTGGTCTGCCTGAGCCTCTTTGCCTTCTTCACAATATAATTTGCGCTGAACACTAATGAAGATGAATTTGGAGTTATTTCTTCCTTTTTTTTTTAAGTTGATGAATTATGATGTGTAACCTTGATGTGGCTGCGTGACCCTGCAAAGACATGTTGAATTTAAAAAACTTCCCAAAAGCAGGAAGGGCATTTTTCTCACCGCTTTGAGTCAACGGGTCGAGTCGGTGCGCTGGTTGAGCTTCGAGACGCCAAACTGCCACGGGTTCGTTTTTTTTTTTAAAGACAGCGTGAAGTTTTGTTGCTTTTCTCTGCATTTTTTCGAGCCCAGCTTCGGTAACCACGGGGAGTTTGGCAAAGCGGGAGATTTTCCATTGATTATCTGTTTATGTTCTTATTCCCAGGCGCTCCTCGGTCGTCCTGCTGCCTACCTATACCACACTTCTCCTTTTACCGTCAACCAGCCGTTCGGATTTCAACCCCTCGTCCTTCGGCACCCAGAATGAGCCGGTGCCATTAGATAGACGTCTGATTGCCGCTGATGACTAAATAAATGTGCTCTGATTGTGGCACCGGGGGGAGAACGACCCCTGTTGACCCCTAAACCGGGGTCATCTGGCTTCGGCATGAAGAGAAGACGTTTCCTAGCAGGGTTTTAAATGAGTGTGCTTGAGGAGGTTGAGCCAGAGCGAGGCGCGCTGGAATGTTGAGTGAAGGTTTTGAGAGGAATGGATCCTGTGTTGGTTCAGTGATTATGGTTAATAAAAGCCGACCAACAGAGCATGAGCTGGCGTGTTTTACAACGTCTTGGTTGGAAATTTTCTTACTCAAATTTATTTGCTTTCGTCACTCAGATTTGGATTCCAGCTCTGTTTTTTTCCCCCAGACGAGGCGTTTGGAGATAATGAGTAGTATCACACTTTTTAAACTCGTTTTAAACTACAGGCTTCTCGTCATGTTGCACCGTCGCCGTCCTAATTTCTCCCCCTTTGTGGTCTCAAACATGTTTCCCTCACCGCTGGGAACTGCATGTATTGTATTCTCTTACCTTTAATGTCTCACAGTCAATAAAAGACATGTTTTATCTCCAACAAATTCCAGCTCATTACTGGCGGTCTTCCAGGGCTTTCCAGTTTCTGAGGCAGATCCTCTCCCATCGTTGCGCTCTGTTTATCCACCAGCCAGACCAGCTGACTCGGGGGGTTTCTCGGATGGGTTCACGTGGGTTAAAAGCTCCGATCATGAAGAGTTTGGAGGAAGGTCCACCGTGGGGTTTGACCCGGTGACCTCTCGCACCATGTGGCCCTCCATCCAGCAGCTTCACTTGACTTTACATAAACTCTGCAGTCATTTATCGTGAACCATCCATCCCGGAGTGATGACAGCATCCGTGTAGCTTATCTCAAGGAATGTTTATTTATTGCAAGTGCCTCCAGATGATTTACAGTCGGATTTGCTTGAGCCTCGGCGCATACGGGAGACTTTGAAGAATTTGTTATGAGATGCTTTGTGTCTTCTTGGGTGTTCACTCACTCACCATTTGTCAGCTTTCATTTATCAGACTTAGACTCACATGTATGGGTTTGTGGGAAACACACTTATTAGCTTTGTAGCTGAGAGTTACATAAGAAAATGCCTGCAAGATAAATATTTAGTTAAGCTAGCAGTTAGCCTAGCATAAAGTCTGGCAACCAAAGGAAAGCTAACAGAATGTAGCCACCAGCTCTCTAGTTAGCATGTAAGTGTAAAATAATGAGTGGAAAACTGGGCCAGGTGCAATAACATCATGTGCTTTACAGATTACACAAGCTCAGATTCATAATTATCAAAATGCTTCACAAGAATCTGTCCCTCTAACCAGAAAACCAAAAAAAACACTTGAACTACATTTACATATTAATTACACTGGGTTACAAAACAATATTATTTTGAAGGTGTTGAGGATTTTTTAACTGATTTAGGACATTTTTTGCAGCGCTGAATCCAAAAATGTCATCTGCTTTTCTGTATCAGGTTTTTATTCCAACTCGATTTAAAAAAAAAATCAATTTTCCAAATAAATTGATCACATTTTTTGACATTAGCGATTGATTTATTTTAGTATTTCTCATATGAAATCGGATTTTAGAGGAAAAATGTCATTTTCTAATCCTTTTCATGAGCTAACTGATCCACAAGGTGATGAGCGTAAACATTTTTAAAGGTAAATACCAGTAAACTGCATGTGGCGACTCAATGAGCAAAACCAGTGTCATATTTGGATTCAGCACAGTGCAGTGTTATTTACGCTCTGAATCGGTTTCTCAGCGTTTCTTTGCTCCTGTCACATTTTTACTCACTGTTGGCTCATTTTTTAGTCCCTCTCCTTTATGGAAACAGAACAACCAGAGCTAGAAGTAGAGAAAAACTCAAGAACACATCTATGTGGTATCCTCATTTGTTTGTGTTTTAATATTTCTGCAGCCTCTGGAGGCGTTTTTCACTTTATTTAACTCCAGAAGGAAACGTCCCTGTGCTGGATGTATCCTCCAACAACACTCCTCTGTTCACTATTTTTGATTATTATGTCAGTCTCGTTAATTTGTTCTCCTGCTTACGATTTTGTTAAGACGACGTGCTTTTCAAACCCATCAGCAGGTTTTAAACACATGAAATCAGCCAGAACACATTGCAGCCGCTTTGTGTGAGCGTTTCAGTGACGTTGTGTTATCACGAGCCAGCTGCTGGTGATCCATAACAGCATTGTTAGGGAGCGAGTAGTTTGGCGCTTATCTTGTCCCGCTCGCTAACATTCAGGTTTTACACCCAAAGGTCCTTTACTGTCTCAGAGGAGGAAACACAACAGCTGTGGCTGATAAGAGGCAGAAAAGATAGATGGCGAATTTGTGGTTCATCAACCACAAGCTTGATTAGTTGATCCAGCAGTTAAGGGGCAAGGACACAAGCCGAGTACACATCCATCCATCAGAGCCGCACAGAGATTTATGCAGACCTGGAACAGATCCGGAGCTCTTACCAAGTTTTAGCTCTCTGTGAGTCTGTGTTTATGTGTCTGCGTCCGAAGGCTTTGAGGACGGTAATGCTGTCTGACTGCTACCCTGAGCTCATTTTCACTTCCATTACAAGTCTATCAATGTGAGGCAGGATCCTGATGAAAGGCCCTCTGCAGACAATTGATCTCAGTAATGATGAAGAGGAGGGGATAGGTCAGACATGCCACCTCTTTCACAGGATTTCTCTCTGAGGTGCTCGCTGGAGTGTGAGGCGGACACGGCGCTGCAGCTTGATGGGCTAGTTAGATGTGCAGTGTGATGGATTGGGCTTCACATGCGCTTGGAAAAAAATGGTATGGTGCACATCAGCCAATTATGCAAAAAAAAAGGAAAGCCTGTGTGTACCTTGAGAATAGAAGAGTCTTTTTTCCAAACAAATTAATTAAAATTCTCTCTAGGCTCTTTCCGTTTTATTTCGCCACAGACCTGCGTTCACAACACCCCGACGGATGTTTAGAAAGGAAAAAAATCTCAGATTGAGTTTTCTTCTCAGTCAAATTAACCTAATCAAAGTGAAGAGGGAAAAAAGGCAGGCACCGGCACAAATAGGGATCCCGTAATTGGCCTGTTTTGCATTTCATCTCCAAGGATATTTTATTCACATGCCGGCCTATAAAGCCTAAATTGTTTCAGTTCTGAACTGATTGCGCCTGAAACACAAAAGAGGAGAAAAAAAGGAACAGAAACGCTGCCCTCATGCCTCCTACGGGGTTGTGCTAAACCACTTATTTCGGACTAAACTGGATTATTGACAAAAGACACAGAGCTGGAATGCTTCGGTTTTCCTGCATAATGGAGCTGCAGCACCCTGGGAGCCGTTGCCCGGCTGGTAATTGAACTTATGCTTTTGAATGGTGGACGTTTTAACCATGAGGCGCATTATGAAGGATGCTCATGTTTGTTTATTCAGGAGATAATAGACATGGGGTCCACGCTGTCCCTCTGCAATACGTCCTCACAACATCTCCGGAGCGTCTGATTCGCCCGCTGCCTGCTTATATTCTTTGTTTTCACCTTTATTTTCCTTAGAAAGTCGGAGCTTTTGGCAAAGTAGGCCAAGAGGAGGAGCAGCGGGGTTACAAATGTGCTCTGAAGTTCAATCAAAGGATTGTTTTATGTTTTCAGCACTGCCCAAAGACTTTATCCTGCGCAGAAAAAAAAAAAGGGAGATCTGAATGTGTGAGTGCAGCACAAGAATGTAAATGAAACACGGCCCCAGTGGACGGCGCTGACATATGGATGTGGTTAAGGTGCTGGTGTCTGAGTGTGTGCTGCGTCTGGGAAGAGTCAGGATGACATATCTGTTTGTCACCGTGCCAGGTATGAATGAGTGTAGGTGGGAGCGCTTCCAGAACACCAGCAGCAGCAGCAGCAGCAGCAGCACTTTGAGCGCTTCAGAAACATGAAACACATGCCAGCTCGCTGCCCGGTGGACGGTGGCCTCCCAACAGCAGGAACAAATACGATCTGCAGAGTCGACGGTGCAACGTAAACCCGTCGTAAACAAGGCAGAGTCTACCTCAGAGGACATCGGGGCGTGGTCTGCGTGGAAAGCTGGCACTGCGCCCCGTCCATATAACGCCCAGTTCAGAGTTATCGGCTCTTTCCAAAAATAGATGAAGCTTTGCCTCCTCGTCTATCCTGCTTGAAGTTAACGGTGAGGTGGTGTCCCGTAAGCCCCGGCTCGGGCCAGACAGCCATCTTGAGAGCCTGTTGAAGATCCTGGTAAATCCGAACTGGATCTCCCCGGAGCACTGATTGAGATGTATTAACACTGCTCAGCAAGCCTCTCTGGCAAAGGCTGCTCAAAGTACAGCCGCCGGGCCTCGGAGAGCACTTCAGTCCACTTCATCTCTTTGTAGAGTTTCCTGCTCACCTGCTCGGATTGAGAAGCAGCCAGAGGACCTCTGCGATTGGAGGATTCACAGTGTGGATGGAAGCTGGGTGAAATCTGAAGAGGATGATCTCCATCCGTCCTCCCCGAGAGTTCAGATGAAGTTCAGATGACAGCTTTTAAATTTGGGCTGCAGGAGAGGCGAGAGGTTCTGAAGGTGTTTTTAAATGCTAATGACGTTCTCAGGCAGCTACAGAGTCTCTTAGAGTGTCAGGTGCTTACTTTTCTGAAACTTTGCCGGTGCTGCCTGTATCTGTATAGAACAGAATAGAAAAGGTTTGTTGATGCCCAGAGGACGCTGTGTTGGTACCGGAGCAGGCAGGAAGTGGAAAGTGACCACAAATATACAAATAAATAAACAGAAATACCCAGTAAAGGAAGGTTAAAATAAAAAAGAAAGTACAAAATGCACAATAAGGTCTAAAAAAAAACAAAAAGAAAGTACAAAATGCACAATAAGGTCTAAAATATATTATGATTTAAAATGTAGTTAAGTGGAAACAAGACAGATTGTGGTTATTGATTAGGATTAATAAGTTATTTTAGACCCCTGATGGACGATAAGGTCAGGTTCAGATGGGTCCAGTTCTAAGAGATCAACACTGAGGGCTAGATGAGAACTTCCGTGTCGCCTTCACGTCCGTACAGTAAACCTGAAGCTTCATTTATCAGCCAGCAAAGAGTGGAAACCAGGAGAAACAGTTGGCCCACTGTTGCGTGGCCCACTGCTGACCCTGCGACTTGTCCAGAACCAGTACAGAACCGCATGTTGTGGTTGTCTTGTGCAAATTCTTGATGCTAAATTGAGCTTGCTGGCTGCGAGCTGTTATTGACATGAGGGTGCTGCTGGACTCGGGGCTAAATGAGCACTTTTCCCAACATGTTTTTTGGTGAAGGATCTGTCTCATCTCCTCTCAGACGTGTTTGCTTTAGCGCTGATCACACCTCTGTGGGTAATCCAGCCATCAGCAGGGACACGACGCTGCATTCCTGCGCTGCTCACAACGTATTAAAATGATGCATGGACCTGGTATTAACTTCTGTTTGACAGGCAGGAGGGCTTATTTATTTATTTTTTTGTCACTGGACTATTTAAACAGTATTTTTTCTTTCTTGTCTTCTGCTTCACTCACGGTGACAGATGTTAGCGCTTTTCCTTTTTTTCCACTCTCGCTAACGTTGAAATAATTGGGATTTCTTGGCCCGGGCGCCGTTGTTTTGTGCTCAGTTGCCTAGCTGTGGTCTTTTGTTTTCCTGTTGAACTTTCCAACATAAAAAAAAGCTGCAGCAGATCCGTTACGGCTGACTGCTGGTTCATCCCTGCAAAGCGCTTTGATTATATTTTCTTAATTTAGTGGTTTTTAACAACATCTAGATCATAATTTCTCGTACCTTTTCCCTGGGAGAGTTCCACAGGCAGCATCGCTTGCTCAGATGAATGAGAAATGTGGATCCAGACTGAAACTATGACCTTTTGTTGCCAAGCGACTGAACAACCTCTTCGTCGGGGTGTTCTGGCACATCACCGTGAAATACTGAACCGCTGTGGGTCGTCAGCGGCTCTGCCCAGGACGGGTTTGACAGGGCTGACCTTATGCAAGTGTTTTTTATTTTTATTTTCTTTCTGCTTGTGATATTTTCCTTGATTGTTACCAGTACTTAAAACTGCAGTGTTGTATCTCAGCAAGCAGGTCTTCGCTCCAGAAGCCTGGTTGAGGGAACAGATCTGTTTAACTCCTCGCTGAACACGTTGGACGGTTTCACGTCGGTAGAACCAGTCATAGAGCGGCTCCACGTAGCCTGCTCAAGTGTTTGCCTATCTCGCCATAATGAGCGTTATAATTATTTGTTTGCAGATCCTCTTCGTGGCGTTGCCATGGTGTCGCCTCCTGTGTTTCCAGCCCAGTGTTGGGCAGCAGCTCTTTGCATTAGCAGTGATCATTAGCAGACAACAGCTGTCCCCAGAGGTTAGCGAAGCCTCTCTTCACAGATACAATCTGTAAATGACAACAGACAGGCGAGGAAATCAATAGCACACCCCCAAAGCAGTGACGGCGTGATGTTTATGATCACAGATGACACATGGTTGCAGCCGTTGGCGTGTGGAGCTGCAGAAAAATTACATCCACTGGAATACAGATAACGTGGGGTTGGACTGCATTCCCTCGGGTTTCCCTTTAAATAATACAAAACGTGTGGGACTGTGTTGCCCCGGAGGGGCAGATTCAGACGGCGGGGATTAGTGGAACATACTATTACCACATAGTTCATGTTTGAATAATCTATATTTGGTTCCTTTTGTGGTCCGTTTCCCTTTTTGATGTCTTTTTCAGATGTAATGTAAGCTAATACTGCAGGACTTAAGAGGACGCTGCTTTGCATGTTTCACTGCTGCGTTTCCAACACGGTCGCATTACAAAGGGTCAGTTGGTCCGAACGCTGGAACAAACTTGTGGGTAAATACATCCAGTCATGATCCCGATCCGTGCCAGCGAAGCATTAAACAACCAAACACGCTATAAATATTTCATAAGTATTTCCACACACCATTTGGGAAAGTGTTTAATATCAAGTCTATAACATGATGAATGGACTTCGTACAGTTGTGTTTGTTTTGATACGTCTGTGGAGGCCGCCGAGTCCACGGGAAGTATGCACCAATAGAAAGTCGTGATGTCAGGTCACCGCCGCTTCAAACAATCGATGAATTGACTCCGTGTAAAAGTTCTGGCTTTAATAAAAGTTTATGTGCTATTTTTTTCTCAGTGTAAAGAGTCGATAATAAAAATAGAAAGAAGGCTCTGAGCTGATTTGTTCCCGTTTCGCAAGTTTCCGAAAAGATCACAGCGGCCAAAGCTAAACTTTTTAATTAAACACGTATCAAAGCTACTCGATTTGGTCGACGCTTTTTATTGTTGAACAGTTGTTCTGCTCCCAGCGGCATTACACCACCGCGCAGATGTGGCCGCGAAGTAGCCGACAGTCAAAGTGATGTCAGATCCGACGGCGCTTTGATCGATTTCCAGTCCTTGTTCAGGGTCAGAGTAAATGTTAAGGTCATAAATGTAACAGCCACCTAGGAAACAGGTTGTTCTCATACGCGCAGTGTGTTTCCTCCAGCAGTCAGTTCTTTATTTTCCAGTAGATCGAGGGTCTGATCCCTTCTTCTGTGTTTTCTTTCAGAGGAAGAACGTCCACCTGCTGCTCAACGTCTTTCTGCTGGCGGCCTGGGGAGTCGTCCTGCTGGCCTGCCGCTTCTACTGGATGGGCAACAAACCCCCAAACTTCTCCAACTCGGACAACCCGGCGGCCGACTCGCCCTCGCTCCTCACCAGGACGCTGACCTTCTTCTACCTGCCTGCCATCAACTTCTGGCTCCTCCTCTGTCCGGACATGCTCAGTTTCGACTGGTCGATGGACGCCTTGCCTCTGATCAGGAGCCTTGCTGATCTGAGGAACTTCCACACGGCGGTCTTCTACCTGGGGCTGCTGTCGCTGGCTTGGTTCAGCCTGTGGACGCAGCAGACGGTCAAGGGCAAGGACGCTAACGGCAAGGCGCATCACTACACCAACGGCAGAAATGGGAACAGTAACGGACACAGCTACCAGTACAACAATCACGAACACACGAACCACACAGATGCTCAGAACCATAGTGCACAGAATGGTACCAAACAGCACTATGAGAGCAGGACTCCACTGCCCACCACTGAGAACGTGGTGGTGTTCTCTCTGGGCCTCCTGGCTATCCCTTTTCTACCTGCCACAAACTTGTTTTTCTATGTGGGCTTTGTGATAGCAGAGAGAGTACTGTACATCCCCAGCATGGGCTTCTGCCTGCTGGTTGCGGTGGGGATCAGGTCCCTGTACATCCGGATGCGACGCCGGTCCTCCAGGACCACGCTGGTGTACTTCAGCGCGGCCCTGGTTCTGCTTTTTGGCGTCAAAACTGTTCTGAGGAACCGGGACTGGCAGAATGAAGAGATGCTCTACAAGTCAGGGATTTATGTCAATCCTGCTAAAGGTAAGGCTCCACTGCTTTTATTCATGTTAGCGTGCACACAGCTGCTCTGACACGTGCACAAACACACTCTCACACACACCCGTCATGCGAGCAAGTTTTTGAATTTTAAAACGTGTCGCTTTCTGTCTCCTCCAGTCCTTAATTATTCAAAGGAAATCTGCTTCCAAGCATCTCGTCTTCATCGCTCAGCTTCACCACAGAACGTACGAGTTGAACTCAGAGCTCAGGAAGCCTGGTGTGACTTTAAAGCTTATATTTGGTGCTGAGTATTTAAAGTGCTGCAGTTTGCTGTTGTTCCAAAGAACACAACAGAGTTCCTGATCACACGTTTCCTTGTGCCCAGCATGCAATCTGTTTAATGACACCAGATGCCCCGTCTCACTTGGAAGGGCACCGTCGCCCATTTCTGATTGGCACCTTCAACAGGAGATAAAATATTCAAAAGCGTTCGCGCTCAAGGTCACCAGATTCCTCTCCGAAGCAAAGTTCTGGGAGCTGCTGGGGAGCGGAGCGGGGCAGGTCCTCACAAAGCAGCAGAAGGACATGTTGTGTTAGCTAATTTCCCTTTCAGATTCTGCAGCGGAGCCGAGGCGTGACAGCTGTTTGTTTTGGCAGGCCATCAGCCCAACACAGTAGCAGCAATGTCCGCCGCTCACATTCAATAAAGCTAATATAAGATGTGAAAAGCTCGAGCACACGTACGCTTATTGAACTGTGAAATTTCGGGATACACAAAACACCTCTTTACTGTAAAACTATATATACGTTCTGCTCAGCAAGCATGCAGCCCAGTGGGATGAAGGAGGCCTGATTGTTTTTGTGCCTGTCTTTATTTATACTGAATATCCTCGTGGGACTCCATAGACTCGGGATTTTCATCAGTTTAGAAAAAAAAACATGCTGCTTGAAGGCCGACTGCGTATTTTGTAAACGCCTGATTGAGACGTGATGTTGTCGTCGTCTTCCATACGACTGATGGAAGAAGTAACATGTTGGTGTTTGTTGGTGTGACGCTGCTGCATTAAGCATCATAAATGCCTCATCAGGCCTGTCTGTGTGGATTTAATGACACTTTCGTTTTTTCCTTTTGAGTCACCATCATCATCATCACCATCAGTTTTGTTAAAGACATTCATCTGCTGCTAACTGTAAAATTACATCCTTCTGGAATTTTCCTCTCTTATTATTCATCCAATTACTTTCATTTGTTCACTCCGTCTAAATTTATCTTCGCACGCCACCGTCTCCGCACAGAAAGCTCCATAGCAACCTTACATCACCTGTCAGCCGCTGCGCTGGGCCATTACATGCTAATGCCATTAGCCGCTCAATGGCACCGTGGTGGTCTCTCCTTTCAGAAACATTCTCACAGGAACAACTGGTGGTTAACGCACAAAGCTCGCCCGCTGTGCGTTTCCCTCTTTGCCCACATATACGTTAACGCCGGCAGAGCAGCGTCCTCCTCAGAGGTTCAAATGCCCCGAAGGCCGCGAGGAACAAAGAGAAATTATTACAGAAATGCTCCGTCCTGCTGCTGTAATTCACAACCCTCGTTCAGGAAGAAAAAAAAGTTTTATTCAAAAAGGTTGCCGCCTTTTTCTTTGACTAACCATTTCCTTTGTAACCCGTCAGCATGGGGCAACCTTGGAAACGTGCTGAAGAGCCAAGGGAAGATGGAGAAGGCCGAGCAGGCATACAGGAATGCCCTCTACTACCGCAGCAACATGGCCGACATGCTGTATAACCTGTGAGTCGTGTTTTCTCTTCATATTTTTGTGTGTGTTGCAATTAAAGTTCTCTCTAAAGATCAGATTTGGTGTCTGCTGATGTCAGCGTGCGTTCACAGCCGGCTGAAGAATGGACGAGTTCTCCTTTTACATGTGCGTATTGATCAGAGCAGTCGTCTCGGAGGAAGTGCCGTCTTGTCTTGTGTTCCCCAGAGTGCTGTCTCCCTGACAGCTTTATTAATGATACCGCTCCAGCCTGAGGGGAAGCACAAACCAGTCGGCCAACACTCGGCTCCGGTGTCTGGGGGTTTTGCGAAATCGTCCGCCTCAGTTTTATCGTCTGTTTGTGTTCTCGTTCAATCCTAACGGAGGCTTTTCAACTTTAAACGTCTCTTCTCTTGAAAAGCTTGTGCGATTTTTAAACCTCTAAACTGTCAGAACCGTCACGCCTCCTTTCTCTTCCAGCGGTTTGCTGCTGCAGGAGAGCAACAAGTTCTCCGAGGCGCTCCACTACTATAAGCTGGCCATTGGGAGCCGGCCAACTCTGGCTTGTAAGTACAGCTCTTCTTTTTTATTGACAATCTCCAGCTCTTGTGGTTGTGGCTGTGCTGTGTCCAGGCAACAGTGAACACAGGCTGTGGTTATGCGAAGGGGAAGGAATAGGCGGCAAAGGGCAGTGGGTATACGGTTGAATTAAACATTGAGCACAGCTGTGTGACTGCCTTTCACGGCCCACTTATGTCAACAGATCGAGCAAATGCGTGACGTCATTTGCTATGAATTCAGGCCACGATGCTCTCATTTATTTTATCCCTTCTATGTGCATCTACTTCTTCCTCTCGACTTCCCTCGCAATGTTTCCTGCTTTTCCGGAAATCCGATTTTCTGTCATCTTCGGCAGGTTCGCTCTCTGATTAATACAAACAGCTCACGATCTTTACCTGATCATGCAGCAAATTAGCTCCCCGTTGTTCCAGGCATCCGTCAATGACAGATAAACAGACGATCTTAAATGTCTCTTCCTTTCTTTCCTCCGGATTAATTATGCACCTAATCAAGATCACGGTTAGGCTAGAAAATTCCCATTCAGCATGCAATTATCCAATCTGTTACAGTCGATAACAGGGTTAATTAATTACCCTGAGCAGAGCAGCACGTTTTGACGCCAGAATGAGAATGTGACAGTTAAAGTGTTTTACTTTCAAGGTTGTGCCATTACTCACAGCCTTACTGGGATTTAACTGGAGCATTTTTATTCAATACAAAGACTCATCCTGCTCTCTGATAAAGCGCCATCGATTTGTGTCACGTTTCTTTTTGCAGAAAACCTGTCTGGAAGGCTGCTTTTGTCCCCGCGTGTCTTTTTCTTATCTGATGCCCATTTATTGCAGATCCTTACAATGGAATAAGTTATTAAATAGCATTGATGATATCGAATGCAATGCCGTGAAGGACAGATAAGACGTGAGGGTGAGGAGTAAAATACTCTGTAGAGATAACACGTTTCAGAGGAATAAGACAGTTTGTTTTAGGAGGAAACAGGACTGAGGATAAAAAGGTCTGACTCTCAACCTCTCCTCCTGAACTTGATTATAAATGTCGGCACCCTTTTGAAGATCCTCTCAGATTGATCTGGTTCATCAAGTTAATTTATTCCAGCAGCCAGGTTTGATAGTGAGACGAAGGTCCGCAGAGACTAATTAGTCTCCAGCTACATATTGATCACTGGATGTCTTTGACCACAAAAAAAAAAAACTTTAACAAGCGCCCAGAGCGTCCTGTGGGGTGCACACAAAGGCCAGACATGCAGCAACTTTGGTCAGCATGCAGGGTTAATGGTTGTACATGTAGATTTGTAGCAGGAGGGATTATTCTGGGAGAGCTGATCCACCTTAAAAAGACGTCCATGAACATTAGATCCTGGTTAAACCAACAAAACTAGAAACTTAAGCAGGAGGTCGTGGTGCCGTAATAAGCTGCAGCATGAGAGCAGTATCCGGTGTCGGGGTGTAGTGGCCACACTGGACATGTGACTGATGGGGGTCGGCGCCGGTACCACAGCAGCCTGTGTGGCTGCTACACCGGATGCCGTACTCGGTTCAAGCAGCCGAGGCGGCGTACGTCGAGCACACGGCGTCTCAATGCAAAGCAATTGATTAATCTGCTAGTTTTGTTTTTTCTCGTGGCATCATTATCTCCTCAACAATTACAAACACAATCAACCCTGATCGCTGTGACAGATCCGGGCTTTGTTTAGTGACGCCTCCTCGTACCGGCGCTCTCCTCGCTGCTCCTCATCACTTCTCTCCTGCTCGCATCCCGGCTGCAGGAAAACAGTCAGCTGGTGGCGACACAGCTGTGAATGGGAAAATAAATGAAACAGATGATACCGCTCACTTAATGCAAGCACAATTAACACTGGGCAGGACATTTGTAATCATACAGCACATTTCATTAGAGGGAAACTCGGTGTGCTTCGTGTTAGAATGCATGTACCAGCTGCCCCATGACGGGATCTCAACGCCGTGTTCTGTTTGCTTCTCTGAACAGCGGCCTACTTGAACACGGGCATCATCCTGATGAACCAGGCTCGCCTAGACGAGGCCAAGCGCACCTTCCTGACCTGTGCCGATATCCCAGATGAGAACCTGAAGGACCCTCATGCCCACAAGAGCTCCGTCACCAGCTGCCTGTATAACCTGGGCAAGCTGCTCCATGAGCAGGGACACCAGGAGGTAACAAGCCAGAAAAATATGTTTGTTTAGCTTGAGGGTACTTTTATATATTTCAGACTGTAGTAACATCCTGTAGTGATGACTGTGTTCACTTAAAGCTTTCATTTAGCATTTAAAAAAATCTCAGTTTTAGCAAAAAACTGCCTAAACCCAGACTGGATATGAGCTTACTGATTCATAGCTGGGGTTGTAAAACTATAATGCTGAATAGGATTTTTAATAAAGCAAATAGATGATGTCAGAAAATCACAACACGGTGAAAACAATCCTCCAGAATACTGCCGGTTACATTTTTGTGAATTACATTTTGCCGCCTTAATACATGAAGTCGGTCTTGAGTGCATGTTGCCTGATGTTAACATAATCTGCAAACATAGTTTGTCCAACAAACACCCCCACTGCACCTATGGGAGCAGAACCAGAGCTCCTTTGCATACTGCACATGTTGGAAAATGTTAAACTGTAGTGAATTGAGATAAAATGCAGGCGATTGGCCACAGAGCCTGATGGGGACACTGAGAAAATGCTTATTTTTATATGGACATGTTCCAGAATGGCCTCCGTCATGGGGGACGCAGCATTTACGCAGATAATCCTCAGGCTGTTTCTAAAAAAATTCACTCCCTTTCATGCCCCTAAAGACCTCCAGCGCTGGCTGAAGCAACTGGGTTCTTCAGGGCTGCACATTTATATTGTACATAAGCAGTGATGCTGCTGATTCAATCAGGAATGAAGCAGTGCTACTGCAGATTCAATAAAGGCCTTTATAAATTGTTGGCATGCTGGAGAAACAGAGCAGTCCCACTTCCTTTGACCTCTAACCGCAACATTTGCTTCAGCAATAAAGTAGTTTCAGGTCCTTTTACCATTTAAACTCGGAGGGACTCTGAGGTGAATTGCTGGACCTACACACTATACATGCTGGAGTCAATAAGTGACACCGCTCTGGTTGTCCTAACAGCCGTGACACTGAGGATAGACCCTTTGTGCTGAGCTCTGTATGAACCAGCCTCCCGGCGACCCCCAATTCCACGCTGTGTATTCATATTGTCAGGGCCTCGGCTGCATGGGAGGAATGACTAGTTACCCCAGAGCCGGGTCCTCTGGCAGGGTCTCTCCGCTCTCTAATGCAAACCTCCCCCACCTTCTTCTCTTCTTTTCTTTTTTTTTTATTTGTTTCATTCACAGGAGGCCCTCTCGGTGTTTAAAGAAGCAATACAGAAAATGCCAAGACAATTTGCACCACAGAGCCTCTACAACATGATGGGTAAGAGCTGCTTTGTTTCAGGAGCACAAATGCTTTTTTAGTGGGGAGAAAATCAGCCAGTGGAACTGAAGCTAACGGGTTATTTTTGGACTATTTTGGAGGACGGTTTGAAAATGGTCTGCACTTATAAAGTCCTGTTTTTTACCTCAGCGGTAGGCAAAGTGCTTCACATCGTTTCTCTCAACTGTTCAGAAACACTTGGAGTTCAGCGTCCTGCTCGAGGACACATCAAAGACGTCTGAGAAGCTCATTGGCAGCTGAGCATCATACGTTTATTTCTGTTCTTTATGTTATTCATTTATGGTTTTTAGGATTAAAAATGTTTGCTTCTGGATAAACAAAGTCTGAAGAAACATCCCGTTAAGTCTGGCAGGAAGGTAACGGCGATGCTTTCTGTTTGGTGATCCTGGAACCAAAGTCGTCCCAAAGTTTTACCCCAAAAGTTTTTATTTACATGAACTGACCTTGGAACAGAATACTTCATATATTTCTTCAGATGTTTAAGACGAATCCAGAAGATTTTAAACACTTCATACATACGAACACTTGGTTAAAATCACTCCAACCTTTTTTCTGGAATATGTTTTAGATTTTTTTTCTTCCCAATACGAACAGCTAAAAACCAAACTGTATATCCAGTTACATCAGTTTCTACAAGATAAGACCTCGTTTGAGACAACTAATTCGATTCCATGCTGTTGAGCAGTGTTTTGACTAGACGGTGGCCGGCTTTAAAATATCATGTTAACCAGAGTTAATTTGCTTTTCAATACAAGAGCAGTCGGCTTGTTACGTTCCAGCTGTAGAGCAGCTGCTTTCAGGCTCATTATATGTGCTCACTGCATTGCCTTTTCCTTTTTTTTCCCTCCGTCCTCTTCCTGCTTTCTCTCCGACACACACACTGGGAACCTGGGATGCTTGTAATCCGGGCTCGGTGCCGCCACAGGTTTGCTTATGCGCTGGGTAAAAAATGCAGTTTGACAGAGCTCCTGAGATTATGTCAAAATGTTGATGAAAGCTCCAGGCACCATTAGGAAGCAGCGCCGCCTCTGTAGCGGCGGCACCGAGCCAGAGATCTGTGATTTCTGCAGCTTAGCGTTGTTTCCTCGCTGAACTGATTTGCACATTTGGCACACCTGCTCGTATCTGGTCTCGGTTTCACTCACGGCGCTGCTCTCATGCCGTTTGTCAGACGCCAAGGCGCAGAAGCTTTCATCAGCGGCGGACCTGGGTGGTAATCTGCACCCTGCTGGTCCCGCTCCAACACTCTCTGGTGGGCTGAGGAATGTTCCGCGCCGACGAGCCGGTTTTCAGCTCCTCGGATTCGATGTCGCCTCTAATTGCGCGTTGATGTTTGCGCTAATCTCGCACGGAGGTCTGCTGCCAGGAAGGAGAGTCAAGTGCTTTGGCTGCTTTTAAAGCCATCAACAAACGAGGAGGTCACGTCAAAGCAGACTTTATGTTGTTTAAACAGTTTAGCACCTTGGGTTCGGTGTAAATCACTGAAATCCTGCTAATCCCGTCTATAAACGCTTTAAAGATTTATTAAAGTTAAATTATTCAAGATTCCTAAAAAAAAAAAGACCATGCAGCGCTCCCACGTGTCATTTTCAAATGAATAAAAAATAAAAGCCAATAAGGGGAAGGTAGTAAATGTTAAGGAAATATGGAGATCGCTATCAAACCGGTCTTATCCTCTAATCCAGTGTGTAGCTCTATCTGATGGTAGGCGACATATTTGATTCTGTAGTTAAATGTGAAACTGATGGAGAACATATTCCCACGTGCTGTCAGGTATTAAGTCCTGAGTTTATTTAGTGATAAAACAAAGTCCTAAATGAGCTGTGTGTTGGAGACGGCGTGTTTTCATATCGTTAAAAAGATCCACAAGTTCTGATTGTGTCACCTGTTGCTTATCACAGGAGACTGATTCAGCGCTGATCCCCGAGGAATTCAAATTTCAGTCTAAACAACTCGTCCCATCGCTTGACAGTTCATCAGACTTGACTGAAAACATAAACCAGCGTGATTTGAACAACTGGGACACATTCACACTCTCTTCCTAATAACTGTGTTGTGTTTCCAGCCCATGTTGTGGGATTTTTTTTTTTTTTTCTGGAGCAGTAATACGAGGGTTATTGGACGACTATGAAAGAGAGGTCACTGTTGTTTCAGGTGTGAGCGGGCGGAGGTCAGATGTGGCGGTGGGGGAGGTATCGGATGATGCCTGACGGGTCGGGCGGAGGGAGGGAGCGGTTCTCGGCCTCGCTAATCTGCTCCTGTAGCTCTTTCAGGAACACGCTGGACTGATTTGAAATTGACAGGCTTGTATATATTAAATTTGTAGGAAATCAAAATACTTTCAGTCCCGAGTGTGAATCGAGGGTTTGACACTGACAGAAGTGCATAAATCACACCGGCAGCGTGAGGGTGACACGTTGAAGCATAACAATTGCATCATTTCAGTTCAAAGCCTAAAGCTAATAAACTACGTGGAGCTCGAGCCGGGTCTCTGTACCCCACCGGATTGGGGTCTGGCCTCGACGCTCCCCTCTGTTATGGGAATCCTCGGAAGAACAATGGAAAGCTGTGCGATGTCTTAACCTCTGACAGTCTGACCCTCGCTGTGCTCTCACAGGAGAGGCCTACATCCGACTGAACAAGCTGACCGAAGCTGAACACTGGTACCGAGAGTCGCTGCGAGCCAAGCCGGACCATATTCCTGCACACCTCACCTACGGCAAGCTGCTGGCCATGACGGTAAGAGAGCACGCTGGAACCATGGAGCTCCACCACTGTAGGTTCCTTCTGCTTTGACTGTGGCGTCGTGCCGTCTTTGGCTTGATGTCACTTCAGCTTAAAGTTTAATAGAAAATCCTCTTTACATACATAAATCTGCTGTTTGCTTCCTCAGCCCCTCAGATCTTTTCCCTTTCGTCTTATTTTCCATTTCCAGGCTTTTCTTCTGTTAATGGTTGTAATGTTCTCCTGAAGCCGGTTAATCAATAGTATGCGGGTCAAAGAGAGCGATGAGAAAGCTCGCTAGACAAGAGAACAATGAGAGAAGGTGGTCGCATTGTGTTCCTCAAGATGCTCCTGCTTGTCTGGGAGTTGTACGTCCTGATTAAGAATTTTGTCATGGCTGCCCGGTTTTGTTGCCGGCTCTTGGAGAAGCTGCTGCATTCTCGTGCGCTCGGTGGTGTTACCCAGAAAGAACACAGAAATTAAATCTCTCAGCGCTGTAGGGAAACAAATCGGCGTCTAGCCCTGAATTTTCCAGGTCAGCAGAGATAACATCCTCTCAGGGTCACACAACAGTCCCGTGTCTCAATAAGCACAGAAAAGGGGCAGTTTTCAGAGTCCTGGAGTTTACGAGGAGGTGGCCATGTGGTGGGGTCACGCAGTCATCCGTTACAGATCGCTGCTAGATAGGTGTGTGTGGAATCAGAGCTGGAGAGGACTGTCAGAAGAGAAATAAACAAGTCGGAGGCGCAGAAGGTCAGAAGAAGGGTGGAGGCCTTCTCTGGAGCTGACGCTCCCACCGTCTGCGCCCTCATAAAGGACCTGGAGCGCTGCTATCTGGGTTTCCACAGAGAGGCTGCACTCTCCCTGGCCCTGTCTCTCTTCATTAGACTTCTGTTAAGTTTTTTTTTTCTTTATAGTCATTTCTACATTAGTGGATTTGTGTGCATCCCCACTTTAAACTGGCAAACCTGTTTTTCCAGAACACAATTTTTTGTGATGTCGAGCCGTTACATGAACACGAAATAAACTTTGAGAATCAGATGCCGCCTTCGTATCTGTTTGGTAAATACGATGCTACTGCCAGCAGCTAGTTAGCACGGTTCAGCACACGAGTTGGAACGGTACAGCTTGGCTCTATCTGTAAGAAAATCCACCTAGCAGCACCTCTGAGGATCACTAATTAACACATTACATGTTGGCCGTTTAATCCGTATAAATACTCAAGTGTGAAAACCGCACATTGTGGTATTACGGGGTTTTGGGTGCCAGAAGTTACTGAACTCAGCCAGGAAATAGTTTGGCATACAGCCGCTGTATAAATGCTGTTTTTTCTGTACAGGTTTTACTTTGGACAGAAGCAGCAATAACTGCTTCCACCTGTTTACAATGAGCTAAATAAATTAAGTGTCCCAAAACGACAAGCTGCCTTTCATCTGAGAATAGTCTTCGATTGCTCTCGGCTGCCGTGTATTTGCGGCTCGGCGTTATCAGCGCGTCGGGTGTCCTCAGTGAAGCGGCTGTATGCTGGTAAATCACTGTGTGCCTAAATTAAATTGAGCTCCTGCACCAGACCGGATTGATTTTCCATTCTGCACTCACGCTGATTGTCAGCTGAAAGAAGAGGTCAGCTGGCAGCGCAGATAAAAGTCACTTGTTAAGCTGACAGGAGTTCCCGTTAAAAACACTGGACATCAAAAAATTAAATGAAATCAAATCCCGTCAGCGAGGACGGTGTCGGGGAACAACACGGTTCTTTAGAGGGGCGGCGTTAAGACTCGGCGAAGTGGACTTAGGGAAGAATTCGGTGAGCCGTGAAGAGAAACTCATTTTATTTAAGAAAGTGTTATTGATTTTGGAGGAAAGTAGAGTTCAAACCTGCAGGGATAAATCTCTGTAGATCTCTGACCATGATGGATGGTGGAGGGATTTTGAGCCAATCCGATCCCCTGAGTGCAAATAATGCCATCAAAGACGGGAACTTAGTTGCTCGAACAGCCGTATAGTCGCTTTATCCACCAGAAGCACTTGAAAGAAAGACGACTTTAAACTGAAATTTCTCAGAAACTTTGCACCAGCGAACGCGGCTCTAATGTATTCTCGTGCTGTCGTAGCTGCGGCCTCTGCCTGATGACAACAGCGTTTAAGCGTGATCAAAAGCAGCGCAGGAAGTCGAGCCGCCCGCCAGACTTCTATCATCCCCTACCTCTGCACTCCCTGTGGCAAAACCGTGAGTGATGAAGACACTTCAGATGCCGTCAGGGCTTTTGAGGTTCAGATCCCTGAGGGGAAAGGGTGAAAAAGCTGCAAGATAAGGCTTGGCTACAGGGTCAGGGGAGGGTGAAAGGTGGACGGTGGAGCTGAGCTGGTAGCTGAGGCGCAGAGCGCAAAGGGAGTTGCTGTGATTTGTGGACGAGCGGAGGAAAAAATAGAAGAAAGAAGGGGGATGTAATCAGAGCTGGGGGGAGCAGCATGTGTTTCAGGCTGTGTGAGCACACTGCTGGACAGAGATGGACACTGGGATGCTTGCAATATTGGATTCAGTCATCCACTTGTCATTTCCTCAGCTAATATAACGCAGGCCTCATTCATAATCACTTCAGCGCCCACGGAGCCGGAGCTACGTCTGCGGTTTGTCTGATGCTATCAGGAGATTTGAGGTGTGAGGCACGCACGAATGAACTCAGCATGTGTGTGACAAAAGGGAGGATACAGTATTCGCACAATGAGCTGACTGGAATAAGAAGTGGGTATCACCAGACTCCTTATATCATCCCTGTGTCTCCCACCCCCTCCCCGAGCTAGTGGCCTCGAGGTGCTTTCAGAGAGGCGGCACTGCAACAGCACGTAATGTACAAAGGCAGAGACGGCGAAGCGAGCAGATTGTGCACTCACGTCACATACAAAAGTTAGATTTTTTTTGCCAGTGTATAGGCTCTACTTTATGAAGAAGAAGCCTGGCCTGCATGCTGATCAGATGGCTGATACAAAAGCTCTACCCAGAACAAATCTATTCCATTTCCACACTTTGAAAACCTTACTGGATGAATTGTGTTAACTTTGGTTATCCAAATGCCATCAGCAGGTCGACATTTTTCTAATTCTTTGGGTCGTAGCCAGAGACCCGCCCAAATACCTTACTTTCTAATTTAAGCTATATGTCAACATTTAGCCTTTACTGGTGTCTTTTAAGACCCGACTTTGGCCAAACCTGATGAACAAATTTAAGACTTCCTCTTTCTTCATCGTTCCATGACTGACAAACACGTGCAGATATCAGTCCATCTTTCCACCTCTTCTCGCTGCTCAGTAAACATCTCCCTGCTTCATACGACACACGTGGACGCAGATGATCGGCGCAGTCAGAGAGCAAAAAAGAGAAATGTCCGATCAGACAATAACTGAACCTGATCCAAAATCAGCGCCTGGAGCTTCACATCCTGCAGCAGGAACCTTCAGTGAATAAAGAAAAAAACTTCCCTCTTCAAAGCAGCGTTGGTCACACCTTCGATGAGAACTTGCAGTGATTAGCAACAGCATTAAAACCACCTGCCTCAGATGGTGTAGGTCCAGAACCGCTCTGAACCACAGCAGCAGATCCTTTGGGTTCTGTGGGTTGCAGGGCGGGGCTTTCTATGGATCAGACTGGTGCATCGTGGGAATGCTTGATCAAGTTTGGATCTGAGGAGGCCTGGTCAACACCTTGGAGTCTTTATCGTGTTCCTCGAGGTGTTCCTGAGCGGTTTTATCCGTGTTTATTAGCATGAACATGGTCTGCAGCAGTATGTAGGCGGGTGGTACCGGTCACTGAATGTCTGGATCCAAGGTGTCCCAGCAGAACAAGAGGATCAATGTCACTGGTTTTAGTGTTGAGCTTGATCAGTTGGATTAGAAGCATGACTGTGATTTAACTTTGAGGACAACAAGAAGCTAAACAACAGCTGAGTTCCATGATTGTTCACAGGTGGGCCAAACGAGGTGTCATCCAGAAACGTGAAGACGACAGCCAGCGTAAAGAAGTTCAGTAGTGAAGTAATAGAGCAAGTAGTATAACAAATTGCCTCTTTGGGGACAAATAAGAGCTGTAATTCCATTTCTCCAGAAGCCTTTTTGCCATGTAGCTCGCCCTGGACACGGCCTCCGGTAATGCACTCCGATGTGTCCCAATCCAACTCTTCCATCCACTCGCAACCGCAACTCATTTCAGTGTGTGAAAGCTCAATTTGGAGGATTTAAAAAAAAAAAGAAAGAAAGAGCAGCTGTAGGCGTGTGTTATTATAAAAGCAGCTGGCCCTCGAACGTACACATTCCTACATCTGCGAATATGAGAGTAAAAATACACAGAGATGATGCTTTTCAGGCCGGAGCTGTGATCGCTACTTGGACACCGTCGGCTCTATTAAACATATACTTAGCGCCGGCTTGATTTTCTGCTGCATCAAGGGAAACCACACTTAGATGTTTACATTAGAAAATTATGTATTTATTGAACGTGAGGCTCGCTGAAAACGTAGTCGCTTGACTAAGTATACATTCATTAATACGACGTCGTGCTGAATGGATTCCAGCCCGTTCTGCTGTTTGACTGGACTGAACTAATTTGCTGTGTTTCATCACTCATGTGCGTTATTTTTACTGGCTCGTGCCGTCGTTATGCAGTTCATCTTTTCTCATGCGTTGCCACATTATCTTAAGACTAACACAACTCCAATTTAACAGCATGTTTTATTCATAAACAGACATTATCTCCAGGACTAAAAAAACGCATACTGATGGCTGCATTATTAATGCATCGGCTTTTATTGATGAGTGCACATTGTTAATTGTTGATCAGATGGCATCTGGTGCCCAACTGAGAGCAGGGATGTGTCAAAGTCCCAGCTGGCGCCTCTATAGGCCAGCTGCTCGGTTCTGTTTGAGCTGTGATTGGTTACATGTCTGAAGGACCGGAGGGACTTCTTGGGATCCACAGGGCCTCCATGCTTCTTCTTCTGCTCGCCCTCCCAGTATGGATTCTTTCATGTCTGAAAGGGCTGGAACAACGACATACACACAGATAGCAACTGTGTGTGTGTGTGTGTGTGTGTGTGTGTGTGTGTGTGCCGTACACCTGTATTTGAGCCCCTGTGGGACACATAAGCCTTTGTCGTTTCCACCTTCTCTCCTTTCCACCTCTCCGCCTCGCTTCCTCGTTTCCATGCATCGCCCGCTGCCGTGTTTCATGGCGGTCAGGCCACACACACCAGCAATCTGCGGTTATGCTCTGGAAGTGTTATTTGCACAGATAAAAAGTGTGTAATGAACGAGCCTTTGCCCCGTCTGGCGCTCTGTGCCAAGCATGACATTGTGTACTTTGACGGGACGACACATGAGCCTGAAAGAATAACACTCGTGGTCCGCGCGCTCCGTGTCTGTTTATTAAGATTTATTGTTAAAGTAGGCCTGCGGTGGGGAGAGGGACATTAGGTACACACTAAGGTATTTTGGCTGTTGAGCTGAGTGTGGTGTTTTTATAATGACTGGTTTTGAGGAGCAGTTGAAACAATAATGACACTGTGTTTAATCCGTCTCTCTCAGGGGCAGAAAACAGAAGCGGAGAGGTACTTCCTGAAGGCCATCCAGCTCGATCCCACAAAAGGCAACTGCTACATGCATTATGGTAAGCACAGATTTACAGTTTTTTTTCTTTCCAATTCGACATATCCTGATTTTATTCTTATGTTACGAATATTTGATTTGGCCATTTAGCGTGCACTCGCTGCACTTGTGTGCACAAAGGCAGGAACTTGTACTCGTTGGCAGGTTGTTAGAACAACAGCGTTGGCTGACCCTTCTGCCGTTTGTTCCTCTGAGCAGCCATAAAGTCAGGCCGTACGTGGTTACTGGAGGCTCACGAGAAGACAGGATGATTTCCTGGGATTGTTCACTTTGATTCGGTGGAAATGAGGAACGTGACGGTGTCAGCATCCCTCCTGTCGTCCTTTAATGTGACTCACGCGAGCCGTAAAGTTGCAGCGCCGCCTCTGAGATTTAATCGTAACTGAGTTTAAATAAGCTGACAAGTTAATTACTTTCTGCCTGTAAAACCTTGTCCGTCTGAAAAGGCATCTTATAATGAAGTGATGCGTCAGCTCAGTGTCGCCGCTCCAGGCTTCAAGTGACATTTAAGGCGATCGATACACCAGGTTAATGGTGGACTTTGTTGAGGTACTGTACGTCTGGATTGTCATCTTTAAAGGTTAATCGATCGGGTAATGATAAGATGAGCTGTATTGATCCACAAACGTACGCTGATGACTTCAGCATGCATCCACTCATGCTTCGTATTCAGATCGGGGCTGTGGTTTAGTTTGACCGTTCATACGTTTACAACTGCTGGATGTTCATTATTTCAGATTCCCTGAGTTGCAGCTTTCTGATATGGACTGAATTAAACTGCCCAAACTGTCCAGAAGCAGGCGGACAGCGTATCTACAGATCTAGAAACGTATCGCTGCTACATTCATCAAAAGAAACCCTCAGAATGTACCAGAAAGTCTTCAGATTTATTTACTTATGTTGCTTGTCTTTCGACTTTGTCTTGCCTGTCATAGCCAATAACGTTAGTTATAACATGTTTTTGTATCCGATTGCAGGCTGTTGGAATACATTATACACACACAAATCAAAATGTGGACTTTTGCAGCAGTGAATTGTGCTGCAGAAGGTCATCCGGTTCATTTCAGTGTAGTTTAAGTCTATCAGAAGAATAGCAACGAAGTGCATCGTCTCCTGTTGGGCTTGTGTCAGTGTTAGCAGGAACAAAATGGTAAATAAACAGATGAATGAATGACTTTTAACTGTTTAATCCATTTTCTGTATTTATCGAGTTAACAAGTGTATTTAATCATGGGACTAATCGTACTGCGTCGTGTTATTTCTGCTGTATTTCAGTCAATGTAGAGTTTAAAAGGCCCAGATGAATTTACTACCACAACTATTCACTACTTCCTGTGTTAAGAAGTGAACATTCAGTCACGTTGCTGTGTTCTGAATCAGCCCGTCCTTGTACACAGATCATTCATGAACTGGTTTTTTCGCTGGTATTTTTTAGTTTTCACTCACAGACTTGCTTTGTTGTTTCACAAACTCCTTGTAGCTGCAGAAGGTTTGTGACCTGGAGCTGTTCCCTGAACATAGTCGGGGTTTGAAGCCTCACTTTAAGTCCGTCTCTCACCTCAGGCCTGTACCAGCGGCTACAGTTTCATCCACAGTTAATAAGAACAATATGCTCCGGTTCACTCGGTGGTTTAGCATCCTGGTACAGTGGTCGAGCTCACCAAAGTCAACAGGGTATTAATTCCTCTCTAAACCTGGCCCTTACCGAGGGGTCCACCCCTCGGTTCACGGCCTTGTCAGGCTTCCACAATCCCGTCTCATTAGGCGAGGTTAACTGCCAGGCAGGCGCACCCGTAATAAGACACAAAACTTCTGCGTGGAACGTTTTCATCTTAAAGAAACAGCTCCATCAAGGTCGACTAATCTGAACAAATGGGCCTGAAAGATGGCCAATGAGATGTAGCGCTCATATCTAGTGTTTCAGCGTATTATTGCGGGGGCAGGACTAGCTTGTCCCTCTGCGTAGGCCAAAGGCAACACGACCAGACTGTGTATCCCTCTGTGCCTCTGTGGGGATCCCTTAGTGTTTTAATAGTGGTGCTGTTCTCTCCTGCCCTGCCAGGTCAGTTTTTGTTGGAAGAGTCGCGGCTGCTGGAAGCAGCAGAGATGGCAAAGAAAGCTGCACGCCTTGACAGTGGGGAGTTTGATGTGGTCTTCAGTGCAGCCCACATGCTCAGGTAAGTGTTTGATTGGAATACTTCTTTTTTTCCCCTTTTTTTTTTTTTATGTTTGATGATTTCCGAAGTCCAACCACATTGACAAAGACACTGTTCAGAATGTATTCTGTGTGGATGAGATGGGTGGGCCACGGTTTTCCACGGCTGACTAGAAAGGAGGCTGTATGAGAGAGGGAGGTCTACTGTCTGCACGGTTTATCCAGGGGCTTACACTGTTCCTCAGCCTGTGTGATTTACTTGGCTGTACTTTGTAATCCTCTTCTTTTGCTGCAGTGCCAGTCCCAGAACTGCTGGTTTGTCTTAGCGCACGGTGAGGCTATACATCTTCAGCTGCTGTCTCTCAAACGTCATATAGCTCTCCCACTCTGTCTCACACTTCCTCTGCTGGCCGGGCCTCATATTTGAAACTACGCCTCCAAATCAGTGCAGAGTTCAGCTGATGAGCCTGAGCAGAAAAGCCCACAAGCTGTTGTGTTTGTGAACACGAGCCATGAGTCAGAGTGTGTAAATACAAGCATGTGCCAGCTTACTGAAGCCGCCCCGCTGACTAAACCTACAAAATTTCACCAGCCAGTGTCGAGATTTTCTTGCTTAGACTCATCTTGTTTTGTTTTGGGTTTTTTTGCTAAGATGGCTGTCAAAAAGCAAATGTTGAAGATGAACTGACTTGTCTTGGTGAAGGTGCTGGTCCTCATTGGTGCTCCAGCTCCATGTAGGTTTCCACCCAGCTGCGTCTAGCGTAGCTCCTCCCCCACCGGTCTGACCATGTAGCGTCCCGCCACCAACAGCTTTCAGTACAGAGAGCCTCTTCCAGGGTCCAGACCCCTGGCAGCTAAAGAGAGCTTCAAGCAGTGCTTTGGTTGAACTCATCTCCGCCTGCTTGGCATGGGGTCTCCCTCCTCCACAGCTCATGGTCTTTATGTGTTTGTCTTGGACAGAGACTTGGAAAGGGCCTCGGTTGGTGGGGACATGAGTGAATCTACACAGGAGAACGGAAGAGATTAAAAGGAAGAGCAGAAGCTCTCAAATTTGCAAATGTCATTTATTGCCCTCCCGGGACTTTGCTTTTTGACCACTTTGCCTCCAAACTATTAATTTCCCTCTGCTTCCTTTGAACAGGTCTCATGTGTTTTTCAGAAACCAGCTCTTGTTTATGGTGTGAAAGTAGGACAGGAAATGTTGGTTAGCAGTAAGACCAATGGCTGTGCGCTCGTACTCGCCTTTAATACGTCAAATCCCACGAAAAGTGAAAAATTACTCTGTGGAGTCGCGGAGTAAAGTACAATCTGTAGATATCCACAGACGGCCGGCGGAAGGGGGGAGGAAACATTATAAAACACACAGCAGCAGGTTATGCACTCATAGTTTCCCCCATAGCTTCCCATCTAAACCATATGATGATATAATGATATAATGCACATATGTATGATTGATTTGTATGTTCGCTGAAACAATTTGTTCATAGTTGGCCGTCTCAGTTTCCAGTAAGCGTATACATGGGTTTGATTTGATAATCTCATAATGGTAATAAAGAGCGTTGGGTACCAGGCTACGGTAGGTGTACTGCACATACAGTACTGGCCTCAGGGAACACGTCTGCGTTCAGTGCTGCTCTCTAACTTATAAAATCCTAACGCTGAGACAGATGGAACGGCTGCGGTTTAAGCACAAATGTCTGGCTGTTGTTGGAAATACAATTTGCTCAGTCAGTCATTAGCATCCAACAATGTCACGCTCAGAAGAAGTATCTGTCAGCGCAGTGATTTGTGCTTGTCTGGGGTTAATAAACCATCACCAGACAACAAGGCAGGAAGATCAGTGGTTTGGTTGTTGATTTGAAACGCGGACAAGAATTTTTGCCTCCTCGAGGGAGTCTTGTTTTTTTCATTCATGCTCCATTTTCTCACCATTCTGCCTCTTTGTTCAGGCGCTGCTGTAGTCTCACATTGACTCGTCCTCGGGTTAGAACCAAGCCGGTGGTTTACATAGTTGGCCTCCATTGTCTCTCTCAGCCCTCCATCAGACGGCTCCTGGAGGTCCTGCCGTGGCAGCTCTCCAACACTCCTCTGATAATGTGTTTATAAAAGTGATAATGACATTACAGGATTAAATATGTGCAGGTTTTTTTTTCTTAGGAGGTTGTGCTCTCTAAATATTATGCTGGCGAACAAACACATGGTTGTGGTTGTAACCCACATTTATAATCTCAGGACAAATTCAGCAGCTGAAGTTGGTGTTTGGATCCCTGCTGGAATGTAAAATGTTTCTTTGGAAGTATTTTAGAAAAATTCTGTTGTGCTTAAACAAAAAAACAACAAGCAGCCGCGTCTAGCTTGTCTGTATATCTGAAGTATGTCGGTGAATAAACACGTATGAGACCTTCTTTAAGATTAAACTCAGACTCCGTGGCAGCATCTGTCGCTCAAAGACTGAAATATCTCAAGAACTTTCAGAAAGTTCTGCATGAAATTCTGCACAGACATTTACGTCCTCGAGGGGATGAATCATGCCGACTTTGGTGATCCCCTGACATTTCCCGTAGCACCACCATGAGGTTCACATTTATGCTTTCAAGTGAGATGTGTCAACAGCTATTGAAATGCAGTGAAATGTGGTGCACACATTCTCACTCTCCAGGGATCAGCTGTAATCACAGGGCCATATATTTAGTTGTTGTGTAGTTCCACCATCAGATCAAGTTCTGTCATCTGTCCAGAGCTTTGTGTCAAATACCTGCTAAAATAAATTCTTTTTAGCAAATGTTAGCATGCTAAACTAAGGTATGCAGACTTGCTGAACAGAATTAGAACTGCCATTACAGTCTGTGTTAGCATGTGGCTAATTCCAGCCTTACAGAGCTGCTACCACTGTATTCAGTAAATACTCACATTTCCTGGCATGTTTGCTTTTGGCCATAATTAGTTTTGAGTGTTACTGTTTTCATTAGTTTTAAAATGAGACCTAACTAAGTTTTCTTACTCTGTCTCAAGTTACTGATTAACATAAATTCTCCTCTCATAGATGGTTGAGTAGAATCGAGCATTTAGACCTCACAAGACAGTGACTTTCAATTCAAAACCAAACACTCTGAGTGTATTTAGGTCACTTTAGGAGCCTTTTCTCTGCAGCATCACGGGGCAGGCACAAGGTGGCACAAGGTGGCACAAGGTGGCACAAGCATTTACAGCATCTACTCGGCCCGTTCATCTTTCCATGTTTTGTAAGCTCCACTGGACCTCCAAGGTGATGTAATAGTTCTGAAACAGTTTTAACCACAACTTTACTTCAACAACAACAATAGTGAGCTGGTTGTTGCTCTGCTGGTGTTCCACCAATCAGCAGTGAGCTCTGCCCAGTAGGATTTCAGGACCTCACAAGTATTTACCCCAGAATAGGTATTTAATTCTTCTTTCCCTAAAAGAGGTCCTGCGCCGGCGGTTCCTGCTGTTCAAAGGCAGCAGCCGCCCTAAAACAGCCTGCAAGTTCCTGCAGTGGTAAACGGCCTTCTTGCCTTTAGTCTGGAACCATACAGATGTTGATCTCTTAATGCGCTGCGACAGCCTAAATGAAGCTGTTGTTCCAAAGGCCTTGCTTCCTTTGATCATTACGACTTACGGGCCTCCACAGCCAGCCGCCGCTCACTCTGTCCTTGACTTTGTCAAAGTTAAACTGTTTGCAATTAGACAATCGTTACCATCAGTGAGCAGAATGCAGCTGTGGATTATAAAGGTGATTTCTAAGATGCTAGAGCGTTAATAACATGAAGCGCTTTGTGACGCTGAAGCTGCAGGTTTGTGTTTAACAGTAGGAAGATCAGTGGATTATGAAAAAGGTAGGACGCATAATTTAGGGCATTCGTGTCTCCACTGCAGGTTTTATGTCCTCGGGAACAAAATATTTCTGGTTCCAGGGACTCATGCCGACAAGCCATCTGGCCAAAAGTCCTTTTTGTCGCAGTGTGACATATACAGCATGTTCGGTGCATCTGTGCCATCCACTCTGCTGTCCTGGTTTTTTGTTTTAATGAAGGTATGATGAAGCGATTTTGTGTTTTCATAGCGTCTGCACATGTTCGCTGTCTCATAAAGGCAAACCTCATTCTCCTAAACCAACTGTAAACATGAACCTACAGTGAATATTCCTGATCAGCCTCGTTTTCTTGGTTTTCTCCAATAAACCAAATGTCCTGACCTCAAGGTTCAATTAGAGCAGAAAGTGCTTGCTGTGCACTCCTCAGCACAGATGTTATCGAGTGAGAGATGCTATCGAACGAGGAGCCTACCAGCTCTTCTCATCTCTCATGCCGTTTCCACCCCCTGTTATTTTCTCACTGACCCCTAAGCACCAGTAAACACACCGGGTTCAAGGCCTCATCCGAAGCCAGGAGCAATAAAAATGAGTAATGATTGCCTCTTTCTGTTTTCCCTTTGCAGACAAGCCAGCCTAAATGAGGCAGCGGAGAAGTATTACGGACAAGCAGCGAGCCTGAGACCCAACGTGAGTAAAACCACGACCAGCTAATCCTCCCCCCGTTACTATTTACTCTGATGGACACTGTGCAATCACAGTCTGGGTGGCTTTCCAATATTATTACTGCCCAGTCTGGCTCCTCACAATGGCCTGCATTGTCAGCGGTGCTCAGAACAAATGACGTTTTTTCACAAAGCTCAAAGGTTTGCTTGTGTGACATCCATCAGCAACTTCAAAGAAGAGGCCAGGGTAAGCAGATTGAAAAGAATAATGATAATAACACTCAGTCAGGGGACTCTGACATGGAGAAAATGAATGGGGTCCTGTCTCTGGGAGCTTTGACAGGAAGGGTCAAGTTGTTTAAGTGAAGGCCACGGGGGGAGCCAAATATGTTTGGCATGTGGTCGCCGTGTTTATTCCCGAGTCTTGATTAGAAGGAATCAGATTAGGATTAATGATGAAATATATCTGGACCATGTTATACAGACAATAAAGTTTGGCTCCGTGTGCGCTCGGCTATGATATATACAAACACTGACAAACAAGACAAACAAAAACTGGAGTGGAACAGAAGGATAAAATTTTACATTTCCACAGAAGCCATGAAACCGAGCTCCTCTTCCATACGCTGCTGCTCTCAGTGTCAACTTTTGCCAAAGCGCTGTGTATTTTTAACATCTAATTAAACCCAGATGGAAGGTTAGAAAAATAATTTTTCCGATTGCTCCAGTTGAAATCCATACATAAATAATGAAAGAAAACCGAAGAGCTTAAGATGAACTGTGGGAATATTTGCAGACTCCTCTCCGTGCTTTGATAAGAACGTTACATCAGAACGCCGCTCGGATTTTATTCACAGTCAGATGCCTTCAACAGAACAAACAGGTCCATCATGGAGGCCCAAATCCAGCCTCCTTAATACATCCAGGAGGGAAACCAGTATCCACACCAGGCAATTTGGAGGCAACAAGTCGGCTATTCCAGCTCAGAGAGAGTTTGAACCGCTGAGAGCACCATTGTTGCTCCACCGCCCGTATATCTATAGCATGTTTATATTCCCCACGTTTCTATTCCTGGGCCACATCATTGTAATTTTCACATGACCAATTCTTGGCATCTGTAGCACACATCTGATGCCTACATCCAAACACAGAGGCCCTGTTGTGCCCCAACTTGGTCACTTTTGTTTGGATGCCTTTTGTGTTGCTTAGAGCTGAGGCGCAATCATAATTTAGCGTCTTTATCCGTCTTCTTTACCAGCATCCTTTGTTCTCTCCCCGATATTTCTTGACTTAAGCCATGTACCCTGTCTGTCTTCATTTGTCATTGCATGCTTTACTGCGGCTTGACTCTTCGCTCTCCAAAGGCACTGGTGTTTTATATTAAGCACATATGTCTGCTCGCTCTGAGTGAGAGAGGACAATTCCCTCCATTCAAGGGATTTAGTCCTTTAGTCCTTCAATCCCCTCTATCTAGACGGGCTAAACCACATCGGATGCTTGCTTAGCGTCGCTTGCTCTCTGCAACCTATGACATCTGTCCTTTGAAGGTTTCCCACTTTATATAGATATCCTTTGCCCGAATGCCCATCTGAAGTTATTAAAGTTCCCTAACCTACAGCTTCACACTGAAAACTCCTCGTCTTTATGGCGTATGTTGCTCTACAGTGGAGGCTAATATGCTCTGCATCTGGCCGTGCCTCTGCTCCTAAATGCCAGTTTTGGCAAGCGTGGGGAGGCAGAGAGGTTACAGAGCAGCAGGAAATGAGAAAAAAGAAATGCACTTTTTTTTTTTTTTTGACCAGGCAGCTTTCAGCAGAGTGTTGCGAGGGCAAGAAGAATGCAGGAGCAGGGGTATAAATCACCAAACGTCTGAGATATATGAAGTAGGGGGGAAAGAAAGGCGTGTAATGAAGTATAAGTTTGAGCCTACAGGGGAGGCTCGAGGAAGGAAACTAAACTCAGGGATTGATCAGTTCTGCATGGGTGAGGAGATCTTTTGAACTCATTGCAGCTGCACTGAGAAGACAACCAGGAGTCACTTGATTTGCTGCCCGGGAGTCTCTGTTTCATATGTTGCAGCACTCATCAGTATCTGTGCCGGAGAGTCAGACAAACTGCACACAAGCATGCTCACGTCTGCCTTTTATTTCCCACTCTGTCCCGTCTCCCCAGCAAACGGACCAAACATGTCGATATCAGTCTTTTAAACTTCTTCCATGGAATTGTTTACATGTCTTCATCAACAGAGCATCCGTCTAAACCCTGCTTTCATCTGGACACACTTTGTTGTTAAATCCCATTAAAGGCAAACTGCCCACTGGCCTTCTCCTGCAATCTGTGTCATCTGGACAGGGAGAACGTCCAACCTATTGTCTGTGATATCACGGCGTTGCCACGGGCTCAAGCCAATGATACGAGAAGCATGAGTTGTCACTAAAACAGGAGATTTACCAGCAACCGGATAAAAGATGCAAAGTGACTGTAGTCATGTCAGAAAGCCACGCGGGGTATTAATTAAAGCGCTGCCATTCTGTTAGTCAGCCACTTCAAACACTCTGAGTTAAACTGTGAACTCAGTGACTTCTCAGAAACAGACTGGCGTGAAGGGAGGATCGCATTTCTCCTTATAAAGAATCCTCAGCCGCTCCTTAGAACTGCATTAGCGCTGATTTTCCAATATGCACCTACTTGCCACCTACACGTTTGGGCTGCAGTAGTTACGCGTGGCCCCTTCCAGCACATCCATATGTGTAAACAGTTATATTTTGGTTAGCAATTTTCTGACTGGTAAAAACCACTAACTTGCAAATTGATCCCGTTGCGTTATTTTGTGGTCTGACCCCTCAAACGGTGGGGTCAACCGGGAGGTAATTTACAGCGCAAACAGCCTCAGAATTACCCCAGCCATTAAACACAAGAACCCCGGCTGCTCCTGAAACACGGGAGGAGATTTTGTTTTGCTAGGAGATTAGTGTAATTGCACAATGTGCTGCGAGTGTAGTAAGGCTAATGCTTCGTAATGAAATTTAAACATAAATGGCGTGCATGTGGAGAGCGTGTTGGACAGCTCACGTGTTGGTCGTTCTGTCAGGCGAAGCACCTGTCGCATGCGTTAGACGTGTGGAGGGAAGACGTGGCTCCGCTCCAGAGGACGATGGGATTATTCCAGAGTTTCTTTGATTTATTCATCAAGTTAATTCTGCCTCTGAGAGAAGCAGCACTGGTGGACATATTGTTCCCATTCAGATGCTCATGCGTGGCACATCACTCAGCCCACCTCGACACTGGAAAAACAGCTTTGAAAGTTTTGTAAGACGCAGGTGGAGCAGAAGGAGGCTGATCTACCGCGGGAATCAGATTTCAAACCTATATAATGAATTGGATTGAATTTTATTGTATGTAATGAGTGTGTATAACATCCTGCTGATTCCTCATAACATTTATAGAAAACACTCGTCTCTCACGCAAAGCATTGCTCTCAGAATTAGCGGTGATTAGTTCATTAGCCGTGAGAGAGAAGTCGTTGGCTGACGCTGCAGCTCATCAGTAAATGTCAAGTAATGGCGTGGCCTTCCACGTGACGACGATCTGTTGGCTGATAATTGTAGGAAAAAGTGACAAACGCTGCAGTAAAAGCTCCCGATTGGCCGTTTTCACTCGGGGTGTTTTTTATTTGCACATTCCCAGTTCCCTAGGAATTACAATTACACCAATTACAATAGTCCTGAGCAGTAAAACGGGAGCTTCTCTGCAGGATTAGACATCTTTTCCACAGCCCGACCTGAAGTGGTGATCCGATGCAGCCCCTCCCTTGATGTGATTGCACCCCAGACACTTTTCCTGTACTTACGTCCCCATGACTCACCCCGGTGGCGCTGATGATGATTTCGCCCCTTGGCACCAGCCGGGATAAACAGTATATTCATCTGGACCCACTTCAAAGTGGCGCTCGCTCCCTCTGACATCTATTGCCACAGACAAGACACAGGGACACGCGAAGCGGCTCGGCTGGCGGCTCCAAACACAGGGTGGGGGATCCGACGAGCGGGAACCAATCGGGTCGGCCGCTCAGCCTCGTATGACGACCAAATGTTCTGCTATAGCGACTGTTCTATTTAAAAAGGGCCAAATAACAGTGTATTCTATAGCTTTATTTAGAACCCGATGCTGACATTTTCCAGGCGTTCTGCTTTCAGAAATAACATTTTCCCGTTTGGACTTCCATCCGGGGCACAAAACAGTCAGATCCATTCCCTCCCAAAGTGTGAGGACTTTATCTGCATTATTCATCCGCCCCTGCTTGGTGTACAATTCTGTTTTTTTGCGTTAACTTCTCTGATCTAAACAGTGAATAACTTATTCTCTCTGTGTGCTAACTTGCTGATTCACTGTGTTCATACCTCCTGTGCTCTACCTTCTCCTCATTACCGGCGTCTGAGCTGTTGCGTTGTTATTGTCGAGCGTATCTTTGGAACAGGGCTTTAGGCGAGCCCGAGGTCCTCTCAGTGTGGAACTGATTGTGCTCTAAAGTGACTAAGATCACTTTTTTTCTCGGTTTCAGTACCCCGCTGCCTTGATGAACCTCGGGGCAATCCTCCACCTCAATGGGAAACTGCAAGAAGCTGAAGCCAATTACCTCCGAGCACTTCAACTGAAACCCGATGACACCATCACCCAGTCCAATCTGCGTAAGCTGTGGAACATTATGGAGAAACAGGGCCTGAGGACGGCGAGCCCCTGAGCTCACCCGGCCGCCCGCCTACCTGCCATCTGCGCACCAGACCCGAGGACGAGGACGGCCTACGTGCTGCTCGTTCGCTCTTCTGGTCCGGGAGCGACGGAGGAGACTCAGGGAGGATGTTTGCTCAGAGAGGCCACGACGGTGCTGCAGAGTCCTCCTCATGACTCCTGAGCTCCACATGCACCTCAGGCCAGCAGCTCTCCTCACTAGCATCGCTCACACTTTGGCTACGTGGTATCTGGACTCTAAAACTTTCTTCAAAACTCGTGCTCACGCAGAATTCATGTGTTTTTCTTTTTTTACTTTCCTTTTTTTTCCTTTTATCATCAGAGCACTTGAACTTGAAGCAGGTACATCCTTCAGCATTTGTGATGAATTACACTTTTAAATAAGCAGTTACCTTGTAAAGGGTGAAACAAGGCCCCCAGTAGTGCAAGGTGAAATACGAAAGAGAGAAAAGACCCAGAGTTCTGGGTTTGACCAGAATTTCTATTTTGATAATGAAGAAAATGAGGTAATATGAAGAACCACATCCAGAACCTCCGTATTAATCATGTTAGTCAGGTTTATACCATTTAAATCTCCAATCTGTGTTGTTTTTTCCACATCCTCTATTGATTTGAGATCACACACACCTCAGTGAAGAAAAATGAGCACCATTATTGCAAAACATCTGTAGCAGAGCTTCAGTACAAACTTGAAAAAGGGAAATTAATTCTTTAGCCATTGTAGCGTAGCCTCCAGAAAGGCTGGAGTTTGCCAAATGCAGCATGTTTTGGCAAGAAAACTCTAAAAGCAAAGGAAACTCACAGAGTAAGTGGTGCGAAAGTGTAGCATCCAGGTGGAGTTTATCATTCCAGCTTACTGTTCTGCACTGGGAAGGTTTATCCTCGTCAACAACAATGAGAAGCTAATGAATAGAAACTTTAAGCTACCGTCTCGTGGAAGTCACAAATGGGGCAGGTACTGTAGTCGTGGGTACGCCGCCTTCCCTCGAGCTTCGACAGATGAAGGAGCTCTTTCTAACCAAATACAAAAGCTATGCTGATGCACACCTTCCAATCACGGGACGGTGCGCGGCCGCGGCACGTCGGAGGGAAATGTTTTAATGCCTTTGTGTTGGAATAAAGTAATTTCAATGTGTTTGTATAAATGAATCCTAATATATTACCTACGTTGTGTATAGTATACAGAAAAAAAAAATCACGCAGCAAAAAAGTAGCCGGACATCAAGCGGAAGTGTTACGACACAAATATCTCCCGTTGGCTCTCAGTCTTAAGGTCTCATTTGTACATATTCTGTGTAATTAACATCTGTTTGTTTGTTTGTTTATTGTCGTCAGCATACAGTAAGTGAAACAGCACCTTCCCGGAAATATGTACAGTGTTTGTGATCATTTGTTTGTTATCGGCCACGAAGCTCCTCCACCTCCCATCCGTGTCCTCCTCAGTTCGTCGTAACTTATTGCTCCGTGTTACCTAGCAACAGAACCAGCTGGCACTGTGTTTTAAGATGAAGGAAGTTAGTTAGAAGGACGATGTGATGTATATGTTTGTGGTCATTACTGAGTAAAATCTCCAAATACACTTTATGTGGCGAGTACGGAGTAACATCTGCAACGGAGGGTCAAGATGTTTGAATATGTGTCACTTGTCGCTGTTCTGTTTTTCCACGACGATGGTGATGTTGATAGTCAAAGTTCACACTCATTCCCACTAATCACACACCCCACAATCAAAATGTGCTAAATCTTCTCCTGTGTGTATATAAAGTGTTTATGAAGAAAACACTGATAATTGTCATTTGCTTGAGTGAAGGTGTAAAAAGTAAAAAGAAAAAAAGAAAAAGAAGAAGCAGCGTTTCACTCTGTGTCTCTGCTCAGGGATCTCAGGCAGTGGGCTATCGCAGACACTTGTTCACAGAGCGTTTACTAAATTAAAATTTATTTTTGAAAGTTGTCGTATTTGTATAAATTATCGAGATTTGTAGCCTTTTTCTCCTTTTTGTAATATAAAAATGAACAATGTGCCAGAATAGACTTCTTTTCTTCCCGATGTTGCTTTTTTTCCACAATAAATTTATGGTGTTTCTGCTTTTGTGGGTTCCTGTGAAGCCATTTTTTGGGGATAAATTTATGAATGTGAGGGGTTTTTAACATCTCCTGCCATTTAGAAGCGCAGCGGTCCAACACACTCTGCAGCAGCATGTACGGTTCTGGGTCGGGCTGCCTTCATGTGGGACGGCAGCGGGCTTAATGGGGTGGTCCTGCATGCTGTGGAACAGGTTTTACAGCGCATTTAAAGTTCCCCCCCTGCAAATTTGCTAAAATGTGTCATAAAATCAACTCAAATGGATCTCCTCTGCTTTGATCTGCGAACAACAAAGCAGACATGTAAATATTCCCATATGGACGGGGTAGCGCAGTGTGTGCATATGGCCGCCCCCACATCTCAGACCCCGCTGACAGGCTGAAGGCCCTTCCCTGAGAGTGAAGCATTCTGCCTTGTGATGTTTCTCACATGTCTGCGTGGAAGGTCTGCCCCCGTGATCCCGGCTCACCATGGTGCCCAGCTTTCCTTATTGCGGAGGAATGCAGCTCGCACTGTCCACTCCGCTCTGACTCGTCTTCTCATAACACAGGTGCGCCTCGCTTCATCTTGGCAAGTAATGAAATGGGGAAGCTTGCTGGTTTGCGGGGCAGTGAAGTCACGCTACGAAGGCAATGCACTTTTATTTCTTGCTACAGAAGAAGGTGCACATTTGGGTTTCTTCCCACATATGCTGCTGGATTTAAACATCACACACACGGTGGTCACGGCAGTAGGAGAGGCTGCTGTAGGGACACCAGTTTGATCGAGGCTGAAATATATCAGCTAATTAAAGTGAGTTTATCAAAACTGCAGATGTTTGTGGTCTCCAGAGGAATAATCCCAACAATTAGTAAAACTACGGGTCATATACTGCATCTATACGTCCAGCAGTTTGTGCAGACGTTCCAGCAAAAATATACCATCAAGTTTCTTTAGACGTGCCTCATTTGGTACCCGGTTTTATGATCTGGAATCATCATGAGATCAACATTTTAATCTGTCCTGTAGTTCTTTTATGACAAGATACTTGCAAAACTGGTGGCTGAACTGAGATAATTTCTACGTACATGGGAGCATTAAATCCGCCGTGATGTTGTTGTGAGTATTTTAACACAAATGAATTGTTTGCAGATCTACTTCATGATGCCAGTATGTGATTCCTGCACAATGTCTACCTTACAGATGTATTTATTGGCAGAGTTTTGGTTCTTTGCCTGATAAACGTATAGAACCTAAACACTGCTAATTCCTGCAAGGTATAGACAATGTGCAGGAGTCTGTTCGAAACTGAATATCTGCTCTCATTAGCATTTAGCTCAAAGCACCACTGTACTAAGCTGCAGCCTCACTAGCATGGCTTTGGACAGTTTGTTCTCATTGGCTGGTGCAGTATCCACCACTCCAACAGCGACTGTAGCTGCATCTGAATGCTAATATCTCATTAAGCTAAAAGGCAATCTCTTGAGGATCCATTTGAGGCCTATTTTGTATTGTTGGTTTCATCAGTCTTTCAATTCAGCCAGTTGTCAGCAGTGTAAAACCCTGCAGAGCTTCCCTCTGGACATGTTTGGATGCAGCTTGGAGGCCGTCCAGCGCTGGTGAACCATGTCGCTAACTGGAATGTTAATTATTTCTTTGATGCCGACACTTCAGCGCTTATATAAGCAGACCTATAGGCACGACTGTAGCCTGAAAGATGTATTAGCCTCGTTAAAGTTCATGCAGTTTCAAGGACTTGGCTTGTCTTTTTGAATTATTTAAATACAGTAAATGGACCATCATTCGGGCCGTGCAGCTACGCCATAATACTGAAACTCTGTCTGCACAAGTCTAATGTGCATCTGTTGCCAAAATAACCAAACTAGCTTTGCTAAAATGAACGAAGCAGACACATGCTGAGCTTATTAGTTTATTTGGATCTCAGTGTCAATGGCCTTAAAACAAACAGTGATGTTTCTGGGCTCTCGTGTCCTGGTTTGCCTTTAAACCTCTCAACACTCGAGTGTTTGAGTGTTTATGCAAGCATATAATTTTGTCAGTTCTTGTTTGCACTGCACAGCTTGGATTAGAGTGGTACCATAAAGCAACTCAAGGATCCGCTGACAGCATCATTATGGCCGGCAAAGCGCCTGCAAATTAAATAATCAGAAGAATTTTAGACTGATGTGAAGCGGCGTGATCAAGTGGTATAGGACTAATTTAAGGTTTTATTTCGTAGCGCGAGGTGCATTACTTTAAAAACAGATGTCAGGAAGGTTTGACAAGAAAAAAAAGGGACTTGAAAATATTTTCCTCGCCTGAAGAAAAACCTCATACACCCTCAATAATTTTTCTTTTATATGAAAACTATCCACGTTTGTCTCATGGCATTAAACAAAAAGCTGGAATACCTGAGTGCAGCTCCTCAGGAAATAAAGCCGGTCTGTGTTCTGCTCCTGTGACGCTTTAATGTGCTTCTTTGCTTTTTATGACCTCTTGCACTCGAGAGCAGCTCAAACTGAGAGAAAGGAATTTGTCTTATTACGCTGTGATCTGGAAAATCTGCCAGCTGTTATCAAGCAAATATTTTTTGGTATGTGCTGATGAACTATCACCACTTTGATCTGGAGCGCCTGAGCCGGGCCCGGCAGCTCCTCCAGAGCGGGTCGGCTGTGCGTGATGCTGAGAAGTCCTCCCCTCTGGACCCAATACCCACTGTTATCATTTGATAGAAGGAGCATTAAGATGAAGCTCCTGCATGAGATGCAGACTCTGCCTCACTTTATTAAAGTGTTTTGATGTCCAGAGAGGATATTGTTTTCTTTGGCGTTACGTTACGAGGCAATATGTTCTGCTGTAGCCCGGTGCAGCCGGACCCGCTGCTTCTAAAGGCAACGTGGTAATTAAAACGTGGCAGAGATCACGAGTCCTTCAGCTTTAACAAACTATTTCTGCCTCGCTGTGTGAAGGAACACGTGCTGAGTCATCCTCTGTGTGACGCTTTGAAACAACATACGGAAGTCATTTAGGCTTTTTTTTTTTTTAAATCTCGTATAACTTTAGGATTAGCACTCGGGTTAACCACCTTGGAATAATTCCAAGCTAGAACAAGGGGGGCTTTTTTTCTGGTTTTCCATGTTGCTGACGTTGTGTGAATACAGCGAACATTCAGTCACATTGAAACCTTTAGGATCGACTCTGGATTATTTGTGAATTCCTGTCGCGTCACCAAATTATCATCTGAGAACAAAACACATCAGGAGCTGGTGTTTGCTGCTTTCATCTAACTTTCCTATTTTGAAAATTTTTGTCATCCCTCCTTCTCTCTTTGCACCATCCAGAGCAGTGTGGTATTATATATTAACTGAATTATTCTCCTCACATACTATGGAAATCCCAAGCTTACAGCCCCTTTGCATATATTCTAACAAAGTCATAATGAAAAGTTAATACAGTCCCCAAACCCTCCCGTCTCATGAATCCTGACCACATTAAGTTCAGTCTGCTGAAATGACAACGCATTTATCAAAGTGACACCGTCAGATCCAGGACTACATGCAGATACGCAGCCTAATAACACCCAACTGGAATGGCTTTTTGATTTTATCATTGAAATTAGCGTGTGCGCTCTGGCACGCTGCAGGAAATGAACACATTGGGTGGTTCTCTGTCGTCCCGCCATAAATCTTCTCCTCAGCGCTCCGGCGCTCTGTGTTTGGTTTGTAGCTTTCACACCAGCACTCTGACAAGTGTAATGCGTGTTTGGAAAACATCTTATGAAAAGTCTGAAGCCGAAGCCGCTGATGCGTGTAATTTCCCGAACTCAGATTTGGAGTTGGAGTGCCAGGCCTCACAGAATCCTCCAGAACCCATTATGGGTTCTGACTAATTGTTGGCGATGCACTGCAGCATTCCTGTTCCCTGCTTGGACTTTATATAGACCAGCTCCCGCCGTCGACACACATGCGTGCTTGTGTGTGATCTGGTCCTGTGCGTGCTTGTGCAGGTGTGCCATGTTAACATAGAGAAGGAGTCCGAGACACAACCCAGACCCCCGTCTCCTCAAAATGGCCACCTCTGTCGATTTACAGAGCGCTATTAACAGCCGAACCCTCGAGGCCTTCTGAGCACACCTACACATCTCAGGAAATGGCACTACCTTTTTTTTTTTCCTGTCTACACCGACAGAATGTGCTTTGTCTTCCTTCTCTTACTGGTGTGGAGAAGCAGAACCGCAGTAAACCCCCTGAGCTGGAACAATACGATGTGTGTGTAGAGATATTTGCATGCTTGGGTGTGTGTGTGTGTGTGTGTGTAAACCAGAGAGGAAACAGGTGCGCCCTGTGCGTATCGAGACGTCAGGATTGATTAGTTCCAGGGAAAGAGACAAGACGCGAAGATTCAGCGGTGTACTGTCAAAACAACGGGCTCGTCTCCAGACAGCTGGATTTCCGTTCAGACCGTCACGTGGGCCGCCTCCACGCTGAAGAGGGAACGGACTCCGTGGGACAGTATTTATTGGTGACTAGTGCGTGAGCCAGTGTGGGCTCTGGACCGCTTTGGGCTGTTGAGGATCAGCGTTGTGCAACAGAACGATAAAAAGGAATCAGTCATCCGACCCACTGAGAGGTGATTCCAGGTGATTTAACACATACTGACAGCCGTGGCGGAGGTCCTCACCTGCTCGTGAGGAGCAGATTGCAAGCAGTCCGCAACTTGGTTTCATCAACAGACCTGGTGGGGCTGGAGGGAGTTTATTTGATTTCATCGCTCCTCAAAATGTAAACGTGAAGGTGGATTCTAAGGGGCAGTAAGGACGTGTGTGGGCTCACGAGATGAACACAAAATGAAATGAGGGAAACTAACTCATGTTACTCCTACAAAGAGTTTCATAGGTTCCTCAATTTGACAATTTTCTTTGGCTGATTTATAATTTTCTTCCAAAATACTCAAGAGCACTTGAGCGGATTGGAGCAGGCTGACCCGGTGATGTAGTCAAGTGGTGGAGTCAAGGCCTGCATCTTGTTTAAGCATTTCAACAAACTAACTTAGCTGAAAATGAAATCCTCTTTTTGCTTTTGTGAAGTAAAGAAATAAATAGAGATTTGAATGATAATATACAACCTGTGATGTTGGGTTTAGGTAATTACAAAAACACTTACACTAGCCAATAGATACTATAAGTTGAAAGAAATAAATGCATTTAGCCATTTAACCAATCAGTGTAGTAAATATAGGATAGAGTTGTGAGCTGCTTTGTAACAGAGGGATCTGAGAGGACATCCATCCATCCATCATCTCTACACCTTAATCCTCACCAGGGTCATGGGGGGCTGGAGCCTATCCCAGCTGACTCAGGGTGAAGGCAGGTTCACCTGGACAGGTAACCAGTCTATCACAGGGTGTTACAGCCTGGCTCTTAGGCTGAAACAATCAGTTCGAGAGCAGACGAGATCGAGTGCCAAGAAACATGTTTATTCTACAAATAAGATAAACGCATGCCAAAGTCGGTCATCAGTCCTGTTTGTCTGCGTGGATGTGTGAGTGAGTGGATGCACAAAACAAAAACTGAACAGCCACGAGGCCTGCGCGTATCACAGAGACGAGCAGGTGGAGTGAAAGAGAATCAGGGGGAAGGAGAGTGCATTTAACTACACGGGCCCAGGTGTAGTCAATCAGGACGATGACGGCCCGGCCTCCAAGGAAACCTGAAAGCAACAAAGACAGGAGAGCAAACAAAGCACACACCTAGTGGCCTGGAGGGGTCATTACACTTAGAGACAGACAACCAAGCACACTCACATTCACACCTACGGACAATTTACAATCACCAATTAACCTCAGCATGTTTCTGGACTGTGGGAGGAAGCCGGAGAACCCGGAGAGAACCCACGCTGCACGGGGAGAACATCAGAAAGATCTTGGGTGTCCTCACCGGGACGTGAAACGGCGACCAGCTAGCTGTGAGGCAGCAAGGCTAACCACCGAGCCCTCAGTAAAAATTTAAACCTGATATCCAGTTTGCTAAAGCTGACACTGAAAACTGAGCTCCCAGTGAAGCATTTCTTACACCACATGTTTGTTCTAAAATCACTACATGTGTGTCATTCACTCTTAATTTATTCGTGTTTTTCTCAGTTTGGCCTCAACAATAAAGTTGATTTACCGACAATGTCTTCTTGTGATTTATGAATACGATACTTGAGCTGCGTCTTCTGAAATCACAATGTGCTGCATGTCAAACTGTTTTGACTAACAGACGACGTTCGGCTCAGAACGCTTTAACAAGGCTCGGTAGCTGGATGGATGCTCGGCGTCGTACATCTCCGCCGGCTGTATTAACTGTCAGCCGTCGCATTTCATCGCAGTGATTCTGGAGCCAGTCGAAGATCTTCACACACATCCAATCTGAATGCAGATGCGTTTCTTATTTACTGCTGCTGCCGCCGTTGCCAGAGGCTCCTCACTTCAGCCTCTGGCCGCTTTGCCTCTGCTCTGTTTGTGCACCTTTAGCAGTGTTTACACCGACTCACTGTCCACTGGGGGCTGATCTGGGTGGGGGGGTAGTTGTGTTTTCACATTCCTCTGCTGTGTTGCTGCTGCGAGCTTCTCCAAGATTAGTCTGCAGCCAAATCAAACCGCCTTGTCATCCTTCATTTGTCTGCTGATCTAAGTGCTTGTGACAGAACTTGACCCACACCCACACCACAACAGTCTTTCCAGTCGTCTGTCTTGCTGCGAGGCTGCTCGTACACGACATAACGAGATAAATAAAGAGCCGAAAACGGTCCAAACAGAAGGAGGAAGATAGAAATATTACCGCACAAGGACATCACATTAAACAGACAGGTAAATATTTTCAGTTTTGTCTTATGCTGACTTTTATAATTGAAACCATCATAAAGGAATATCAGCATCAGACCAGTGACCTCAGACACTTGTTTGCTTCTCAGAGTTTGTTAGACTAATGAGTTGATGATGTCGCTTTATTGGCACACACTCGGTTCTGTTGCCACAAGGTGAGTCATTCAGTCATTCTCGCTTCACCAATCATTGTCTTTTCTGATCCAAGATGCATCCCACCTGCTCTCCTCGCCGTCATGCGCACCTTTTTCCACTCACCTAATCAGCCCCTCAGCATAAATACAAGCTCTCCGTCCCTCGTTCTGTTTGTTTCTGCTTGTCCTCTGCCTACCAACATGAAACCAGACTTTCTCTTTGTTTGTCCGACTGCCTTTCCAAACTACTTTCATGAGTATAGTACTCCAAGTTGACTTTCACCTGACTTCCTCGGGGTTATGCGTTTGGACTCGGTATCAGAGTCATGACACAGAACTTTTATTGCCAAGGGATCCATGACGCAAACTGCAAAGCCTCTACATCTGGGCAGGTTTCCCATCTCTCTAGTGTTGTGGCCTTGTCGCTGGAGCGCAGCCACGCCGCTAAAACACAGAGACTCCACTGATCTGTCGTCCCTCCGTTACACAACTGATAAATCAATGAGCCCGGCATTGCAAAATAAACACAATGCCAGTGGACACCGGGTTTAAACAGAAAGAAGAGGAGACAATGATAGGTTCTTGGTAGACTAACTGGGGTGCAGAGTTTTCAGAAGATTTGCATTTCATATATCTTCATTTGTGTCTTGAACGTTCAGTGGAGGTTGCGTAACGCATTCAGGCTGCCGGGCGCCTCGGCTGGCTGGTGGCGACACGGCCGGAGAGCTGAAAGCAAAATGTTAGTTGGTGCACAGGAGGTGCGACGTCAGATCGATTGCAAACAGGACAGGAAAAAATAAATAAAGGGAAAACAAAATAGGCTGTAAAACTGGAGAGAGCAGGGAGGTCTGGTGGCACCGCTGGCTGGAGTCTGGCGACATGTGAGAGACTCGTATGAGATAAAGGGGGAAGAAATATTAATTATGACTGTGCGTAGCTGATTCGTATTGAAATGCCTTCACAATCCAGCTCTGAGCCCACGCCTCGCTGTCTCAAGAGCAGAGAACTGTCGGCCTCGTTGCTGAGCAGTAAATCATACAGAAAATTGCCATCCCATGAAGTGTTTGTATTTACTATAATGACTGTTTACAGTGTGATTGCAATTCACAATTTATCTCCAAGAGCTTCTGTGATTTCTTAAACACAGCTTGAGTTTGACATGTTTACAGCATTGTTTCTCCAGTTGTTAGTCTTATCCAAACAGCGCTGTGCAAAGAACTGGAGCGCTGCGCATGTTTAGATTCGTATCTATCACGCCACATCCAAAGGTAGGAGTCTGATCAGCGCCGAGTCCGCCCCTCAGCATGACAACAACACCAAACACACCACCGGAGTCAGGAACAAAGAGTCCTGCAACCGCAGAGCCCGAATCAAGTCAGAACGTCTCCCAAGTGCTTGGAACAATACCTGTCTGGTCCTTGAAAAACATTATTTGATGAGCACAGCTTCTGGGTTTATCAGCTCAGACAGCAGATAAAACCAACTACAGTGAATTAAGTCGCTGTGCTGGCCGGTAGGGACTCGTCACTTGGCTTCCTTCCTTCCTTCCTTCCTTCCTTCCATTTCCAACCATCTGTTAGAGCAGAATTCCAAGAGCCCCATCAAAATATTCCTAACAATTGAAACCATTTGCTGTAAGTGGCCACACAGTGCTAGAAAGCATTTCCTCACTCAGATCATCTGTTGTGGTCGCAGTTCTGCCCTCTCACACGTTCTGATCCAATCCCGTGCACATGAACCCATGTCTGCGCTCTCTCAAACGTTGACCTGCAATATCTGGCAACGCTCCCTCAAAACTTTTGTCGTCAATACCGAGGCGTTCCCGCTATGTTTTGCAAGAGTGCCATCAGTCAGCTCTTTCTTGGCTAGACCCCCCTAAAGCAGGGCTGTCCAGCTTGTTATTTATCCTTAGCACAGTGGGAACGGCTGATTAAGTTCCTCGGAGACCCATTAGAGCAGGCAACCTGTCGCGCTAAGCCACCGCCACCATCCATCATGCAAATCTAGAGCACGGACACCACGCTCAAGTCTGCCACGGTCTGCTTTATTATACCCTGATGTCAAAAACCAGTAAAAAAGTCTGCTGCTAACAACTCTGGACACTTCCTTTAAAAAAAACGCCCATAATAACAGAAATGGGACACCGGTTGGTGAGTGTGGAAGGAGCAACAAGTCTCGTATCAGCGGGCTTTGGTTAGCTGGGTCTGACACCCTCCCTGGCCCTGCCCCATATCCCCTCTCCCTGCAGTAGCTGACCCAGGGAGCCGGGTTCTGGATAGACGGCAGGCTGCTGTGTGTTATTCGACACTCGAACGGTGAAGGAGGTAATTTGCAAATAGGCTTCAGGACGCTAAGCACCAGGGTTCCAGCCTAGAGGCCCCCTGACAGCTCTGATATGAATTCCGATGGAAAACTTCTCAAAGCTGCGGTTTGGACATCGACCAGTGGGTCTGACTGGGCTCCAGCACAATCCTGGGGGCCATTACTTCTGATACGAACAATATGTTTCGACTTTTTGATTCTGTTTTAACATGAAATTCTCTTGTGCTGATAATTACGACAATATTTACCAGAGAAACTGGAGATCGCTGACCCTGACCACCAACTTTGACATCAAAACGTTATCAAAGCACCTGAGAAAAAAGGCGAAGCATCTGTTTTACGTACTGGATGCCGTTACTGGAATCCAATCTCTTGTGTTTGTTTTTACGATCAGCGCTTTTTCTTCTCTTGGAATCTGCTTTTTGACAGACTCTTGATAAGGCCTCCGGGTCCGACCGTGTGAAGGTGTGAACACCCAGAAACCACAGAACGCTTCAACGTTTTAGCTGATAAAGTCAAATAGCGGCCCGATTATTTTATTCTTTTTTTTGCGGTGATAGAATTGGACTGAAATCTATTCGGTGATGTTAAAACAGTTAAAATGCACGACCACATTTCAGTTGGTTTGCCAAGATGCTTCTGTGATTTACATCTGGTTCAGCTACCTAATGCAGCCTCACACACGTGTGGAGTCGCTCTGGTAACACGCAAACGTGTCTTTAGTCAAAAAAGCTTTTTTTTGTTTTTTTCCGCCCTGCGAAGCCGAAAGATCTTTTGCAGATCGGTTCTTTTTCAAACAATGCTGATAGCCCCATTACACGCCTGATGGTAATTTATGCCTTTGATTGGGTCGAGCTCGCCGTCCACAGCCCTGCGAGTAGTTCGAGGCCACAGGCCTTCATCATGAGAGGAGAAATCTCCAACAAACAGCACGCACCGCTGCTTCTGTTGTGTTTCAAAGCAGACAGAGGCGAAAACGAACAAAGTCTCCATTGATACCAAAAGCAAAACCCAAATGCTGTAGATGGCAGTCAAATACAGCGAGAGCCTGATGAGGTGTTGCCTCGTAAACACCCTCCCCTCTCTGAGCAACGTTTATACAGAGACGTCTATGAAAAGGTTTCAACAACAAACACCCTGATATCAGATTCAGCAGTTTCTGAGGAGATAATATGTCAGAGTCGGCTGTTGTGGGAAACCAGCGCAACACGTCTTTTTTGGTTTTTTGGAATAACTTCATATTTTTCTGCCACGAGCCCGGAGGTTGCGAACAGTAACCATTTTTCATTCATCCTATCAGTCATCACATGAGCGGATTCAGTGTGTTATTCTACTCTAGCGGGAAGAGCACGCTAGCAGATCTGGAAGCAATCAGGGGATGTTTGTATATTTGGCAAAACGATATTTGCTTAATGCGGAATATAAAATGGAGCCGAGGCCACTGGTGGTTAACTGCTTACTATCGCAGTCAGCGGGCTGTCCGTCGTGTTTCCTCTTTAGGTCGAACCACAGCTCCTTCAGTGTCGCTGAGGTATTTGATTGAGGAGAGTCCTGGTGAATGTGTGTATTAACAGACATCTTTATTTTTTATATATTCTGTATTTATGTTTTGTTATAAACCTTCAAAAAAACCTGTTTTGTGGGGTGTTGTTTTTCTGTCTAACACAACGTACGCGGCAAAGGTGACGAACAGTAATTAGCAATAAAGTCTACATCATAAAGGAGCCTCCTCTGTATAGTTAGCTGATATGAGCAGGTGGCGTTTGTTAAGTTGAAAGTAAATGAAGTGGTAAATGTTATTTAGTAAGCACTGATCACATAATGTTCACAACAAGAGCAAAATAATCAGTTTCTCTGTTTTATCTTTATAAAACAATCACCCGACTCATATGATGAAATTATTAAAACTATGACACACTTATTAAAAACACAACCTCTACACTCTGCTGCATAATTTACGTCTTCTCACACAAACTCCTTTTGTTGTTTTCACATTCGGGCTGCATCAGAGGAGAAGATGATGATGATGATGATGATGTTCTCTGGTGCTTCTAATGAAGCAAAATGCCTTCTCTTATTTCTCATCGCTCCACATTAGGAGCTCGGGAATGTTTCACTCAAAGTTAATGAGAGTCATCTTGTCAAAAACTACTCCAGTTCTGACAGCAAAGAGCAGCAATTTGGAGAGAAAATGTGGCATTTAATTTCCCACATCCGTCACCACCTCCCAGAGTTCTTCCTTATTTATTTGTGTTTACAGCGAGACGCACAAAAGGCTTTGTTCAGCAGGACGGCCGCGCGATTAGATTTAGAGTTTAATTAGATAAATGAAATAAATAAAGTCGGATTTATTGCTCATAAATAAGTGATATTGTGCTGAGTGCGGCTCGTCGTAAATCTCCGCTGAGTTTGTCCGAGCAGATGTGAGTGTGTCAGTTCGAGATGTTTAGAAATTTAAATGAACTCAACCTTCCCAAGGGCGTGTAAATCCGAACCGTCGCTGATCACACAGAGCAGCTCGCCTCCTCCATTTGCAAAATAAACAGAGAAATTGCTTGTTTCTTGGAAGGTCACACATGAGGCGGCCCACTGACTTCCTTTTATTGCGTTCTGTTTTGTGAAGCGCTGCAGATTAAGAGGCGGGAAAACTGTTGCTTAAGTCATGATTTAAAAACAATTTTTTTGTTTTTTCTTAAATCCATGAACAATTTGCACGCTCACGATTCATCAGGATCTAAAAATTGAATCCTGCTTTTAATTAGATTTTCTGACAGGGGCAGATATTGTGCAGTTGGGCCTAAATTGGAAAATGTTTGATTTGAGGTTTTTTGACTTGAAAAGTGGCTTTTGCATGTTGGGAATTGATTCCACTCAACCCAGAGCTGTTGGTTATTTAAAACACACAGTGAGTCTTGTTTGAATCTGTCCACTCCACAAAGGAAGCGTAATGTTTTAAAGATGGCTCTTTATTGGCATTTTTCATGTACAGTCGATGCTCTGTCATTGAATTGTGCTGCACATTTGGTGTTGTTGTGCCACTAGAAGTTGTGGTGTAACCTAGAAAATGCTGTGACACTTTCACATTGATGTTCATCAGAGACTGGAAGCACCAACACACATCCACACCTAATAAGCAGGAATGAAAGAGCTGCTACTGTGTGTGCTGCTATTGTTAGCGTATCCTTCACAGAGTGTTATTTCTTCACAGGAAACACACCCTGTTGAATTTACAAGCAGCAAATTTAAAAGCTCTTAATTTATTTCTATTTTTTTTGAAAGCACCAGAACATCCACCTTCTGGACCAATAGTTTCTTTGTGCTGCTCTGAAATGATCCCAGGTATGGTTTGACTCACAGAGCAGCTCTTTGTGTAACGGACACCTGGAGGAAATACTCGGGGAGGATGGAGGTGGTGCAGCAGCAGCAGCAGGACCAGTCTGCACTCAGAGACGCCTTTCCTCCTCCTTCCTGTATGATTTACTGTTTGATCCACGGCTGTGTTTGCACCGGATGACGGCATGTAAACATTAATTATGTGAAACCTCGTCGGCCGCTGCGATTAATCAATATTAGAGCTACGCTTCGGCGTCGCTAGCGCCCAACAATCCGGTTCGATGTAAGTGCCGTTTTGGTTGCCAGACCTCTGACCTGAAAACGATGTCCAGTGACCTGCGAGGTGCTAAAAATGTTTCCCTGCAATTACACGTTCACCACAATTTCCTGGAATTCCCCAGAGATCATAAATCACTGCCGGGTCGGTCAACTAAAACACTTGTGTTAATGCAACATCAAGAGCAAATGGGCCTGCAAATCAACATCTGTGGGCCACATTGGGACGACTTCCCCGCTTCCTAAGCGCTGGATGCCACATGTGAAGGGTGGTGGTGATTCACAACTGAGTAAACAAGAAGGTACAGGTGAGATGAAAAAAGCAACACAAAATTTTATCTCCTGCCGCGGTGGGATCAGGCGCCGGGGTGTTGTTAGGGACGTATTGTTTTTGCTGCCCTTTTCCTCGTCTGCTGCAGGAGCTGATGCAGTGACCTTTAGTTCACACTCCAACTTATATAACCTCACAGCTACTGCCACCACAACAGGCAGGTCATGTGGAGTGATTTATTCTCTATGTAGAATATGTCTAGAGTTGATATTTGTCCTGCAAGGTTTCCTTGCAAGGATACACCAAGGTCTGCACAGCAGGGGTTGTGGGGTGACAACAATGATTCTGCTTCAGAGAAGGAAGAGTCTACAGGTAGAGGAGGAGGTTATGAAATGATCTATAAACAGCAGCAGTGGAGACTGGAAGTGATAACTTAGCTTTCAGGCGAATTCTTTGGCAGCAGGGAAAGCAGCGGTGAGGGCAGTGAGACACTCCAACAAGGCCAACGCTGAATATATGCAGCAGTGAGAGGATTTAGCTCTGCTGTCCACGTCGGACGAGGCCACAGCTCGTGATTTACTTTCGGTGCTAGTAAAGGCAGTGATAGTGTGTCCTTCTAGCAGCAACTAGAGTGAACACACTGCAGTCCTCTGACAAGCAGTGAGGCTGTAGTTTGCATCCATGTCTCTCCAGATTCATTCTGTACATGCAGTGAAGACTTTGAGGAGGGCGGCCAAGATGATTGGTATTAAATCAGCCATCATGTAATGTGACTATCAACACTGAATTAGTCACTGAGAGGAGAAGAAAAGGGTCTGTCCAACATGCTGATTCCAAGGAAGGAACATGAAGCCATTACTGCAGTTGAGGGTGTTTATTTAAACCCTTTCAATGAAAAAACAACATACATGTGGGAATAATGAACTTGTAGGCTACAACAGAAAACATGGCACCCTACTTCTCCCTCTCTCTGGAACAAACAAACAAATTCACAGGTAGGTGCAGGTGGTACCTGTTGAGGAATCATTCAGCCACAGTCACACCTGCAGACAAACAGCTCCGCCCACACACACACATCCAAACACACACCCACTACTGAACAGTGAGAACACGTGTCCTGCCTCGACACATCAAATTAGACCAAATGTGAAAAGTGTTTCTGCACAACAGTAAAGTTGATCTTTGCCCTTTCTGGATATAAAATGCCATCAGTTTATCATTTTCTCATATTTTGTTATAATTAGACACCAAAGTCTTGAATCCAATCTTTCTTGAGTCCAAACTGACTTTGTGCCAAATCTGAAGAAATTCCCTCAACTGGTGTTCAAGACAAACTGCTTTCACATGAACGACAACCAGGAAACATAAAGTCCAAAAACCATAAATCTGGAGCGTCTAGAGGCTGGTTGATGAGCTGACGTGTCCACCAGCACGGCAGGAGGCCAACAGTCGTGTCCTGTCACAAACCTCACGTGGATTTTAACCCTTTGGCTGACAATCATTACACCACATGGTTGATAAACAGTATTGTGCTTTTATATTTCTGGGGTTTCAATTGGAGGAGATTTACCACCTTCAGTAATGTCACCTCTACCAACATTTATTGTCTCAGGAGACTGCAAGTATGAAACTGAAAAGGAAAAAAAAGGAAACGATGGAAGGATGCAAGCTTGCCAGACTTCTGAGGCTAATCATTGAGCTCGAGGATCCATCGGCTGCCAGCACACCACATCCCCCAATCTCCTGATTAACCAGAAAGAAGAACCAGTGGAATAAAACAGACAAGATCTAGTTCTACTTCATCACATTTCATCCGTGTTCCTCCAAAGTTCTCGACGTTGTTTTAGGTGTGCCGTGGTGAACTTGTGGCACACTCGTCCAACCGTAGATCATTTGGTGTAACCGCCGTCTTCCCACAACCTAAACAAAGCCGACATGTCAAAACACCGGCACCGGATGCCACAAATGAAAATTGTCAATGATTACGCTGCCGGATTTTGCAGCATTTCCAGGTTTGATCTTCTTCTCTGGAGATAGGGTTGGACCACGATGTTATCTGAGGATAGCGACGGGCCGGAGCTGGCCGCCTGCAACCGGCTCGCAGGCTTTCTTCCGTAAACAGCAGCGCTTCTAGGGAGTGGTGCGTGTCCATGCTGTTTGCTTTTATGGAAAGAAAACATCGCTGCGAGTAAAACAAGATCCAAACCCTTTTCTGTTCACAATCCAACTGAAACTGCTCAAATTGTGTAGAAGAGATTATAGTGTAAATCCATAAGGTAAACACGAGCGTCCAGTAGTGGCATCTGGCACAACCAGCACATGGTGTCTTCAGGAGAGGGTACGTTATGAAGAGAATGAGTGAGAGGAAAAGGGGGATTAAATCCAAATATGTTACTTTTCTTCATTTGTCAACGTGGAAAAGATTTTTCTGGAGGATTGTTTCCGAGGTTTGCTCCATGAAAACCTGCCACCGTCGTCTGCAGGGTCTTTACAGGACAAACGAACCCACCGCAGCGAGATCGTCCAATAACTGAGCAAAACAAGCCCCGAAAAACCCCCAAGATAGCGATCTGAGATGGTTTGTTTTGGTCAAGTGAGGAAGAAGGAGTTTGTTTTAATATCAAGCACGGAGCCAAAAATAGATGAGCGCCGGTGTGCAGCCCAGATCCCGAATGTTCACCGTGTGATCATCTGCTCTCATCACAACGCAGACATCTATACTTTTGGAATCATACTTAAAGACAATTACAATAACTTTCTGGTCAGATGTTGAATTCCTCCGAGTGTGTTTATCCACGAGAAATGTGAGCTCGGGATTTGTTTGTGCTGCGTGAAGGCATCTTAACGTGGTGCCAGATGTACGAGCGGTCTGAGCTCTGGGCAGGGAGGTAAATATTACTGGAGCGCGGTTGTGGATTTGGGATTGTTGCTTCTTACAGGGACCGAAGCAAAACAATGCCTATTATTTTCAGCTGCTGTGGCGAAAGGTAGAGAAGTGAAACGATACTCTTCCGGATATTTGGATGTAAACAAGGAGAGATGGCAATAGCTGCTCGCTTTCTGCAGGAACAAACAGGAGAGCAAAGAACATTTTGTATGCCAGACTTTCACATTTTCTGATAGCAGCAGTGTCTAATATGCTGGATTAAACATGAGTTATAGGTGCACCTAGATGCAGCGTGCACCGCTTTACATTAATCACATATATTACTTTCCACTCCTCGTTTACCGAGCACACTTATCGAGACCCTCCTCACCAACATCATCAGGAATTTGACACTTCACCATCTGCGTTTTATCACGAGCATCGCCTCCCTGGATAACCGCTTTCACTGCTCATAATTTTTTCGATAAACAATCCCAAAGGTCAACACGGGGGGAAAATAAAAAAAACCAGGAACGCACGAGAAAGGCCTGGTTTAGTAATCTACTTTAACAGATGTCCTCGGCTTTGTACCAAGATAGAATAGCATTTGGGAAATAAATGCAGCTTATCACTTAAAAGGCTCCCGGTGGGCAGGATGCTCCATTTGTTATGAACATAAAAAAGCAGAACCGATTTTCATTGCAGAGACGCGACCATCCATCACGCCGTGCCACGACAGCGCAGACAGCGGCCACTGTATATGCTGATGTGATAGATTTCCCTTTTTCATCACGGCGGGATTCGCCAGGGCTTCGCCTTCGAAGGGTGTTGAGTGTATCAGAGGGAGGATGAGCCGCGTTCAAAGGCGGCTTGTATTTATGTGTACCTGCACAAAATTTACCCAATAATAGCACAAACCTCTGCTGTTCGCCGGTGGAATGCTAACTGATCTATTATCTAGCCGTAGAGCATTCACAGCGCCCTGCTTCAGCTTAAATTTAGCCAGAGTTGAACTGAAAGTGCTTGTAAAACGTCTAAACTTAATCACAGAGGAAGCAAATGACAGGAGCTGCATTGTCAAGGATCTACTCTGCAGTTTTTTACACCTAAAACACATCCTTCAGAATCCTGTGCAGCACACAGATATAATGTTTTCTGGCCTGAAACTTGGCACAGACGTGATTCTGTGTCCTCGTGGTAAAAACAACCCGTGCTATTTTGCCTCTAAGCTACTGAATGCATTTGGCGAACGAAAGCACCAATATTATGATTTTTTTTAAATCTTTGGCTCTCTCTTGCAGAAACACGTTGTTCCAGCCATAACGTGCAGCTTTAAACTACACAGTATGGCTGACATCAAGTAGACCTGCTGTGGATATTAAATATTTTCATAGTCAGTATTACCAACTGTTTCCCTGAATTAAACATTTATATTTGTGGCCTTTCAGCGCAGGACCGTTGCGCTGAGGTGAGTGATTCACCACAAGTCCAAGTTTCCAAAAGGGCCCCTGATGCATCATCACCTTTATTTTTAGGAAGCTTTGAAAGGTATATTCAACACACAGATGCAAAGCGAGCTCGGCTGTTGGACGCAGGCGGAGCTGATGAGAATATTTAAGACATTTGCAGAACTTGCGGATGTACCAACAACAAAAGCAAACAGCTCCTGATGTCAAACAAACACATACCTAAAAATAAACAGAGAATGACTCATAGCTGAAAACAATCCTAGAGTTTCAGGACATGGTTTGGAAGGTTTTTTTCTGTTTCACCCACACCTGGGTGGTTACATACTGGCAAAAATCACATTTCTCTTGTCATTCACCACAAACTTCCCCATCCAACACAAGCACAGCTAAACCTTTTAGTGTGTTTGGTTTTCCATGAATTTGAGACCACATTCCCATGTGAGCAGTGTTCATTATGAATAGATTTGTGGACATTTAAAATTAAATAAGAACTCTCGTGTCTGTCTCTTGTGTTTGGTTCTCTGCAGAAGGCTATTTTTCACGTCAGTGTGTGAAACAGAACGCTATTGTTCTTGGATTGTGCGAAATCCTCTAAACACGAGCGGCGGCGCATCCGACCCATTGTGACACTTGTTGCATTATTTATCTTTCATGAATAATGAACTGAACATCATAGCGGTCCTGAGTAACCCTGTGAGATAACAGATGGAGATATGTACAGTTCATTTATGGTGAGCCGCAGTTTTATTCTTTTCTCTTTGTGTTGCTGTTTTCAAAACAACAAAACTGAAGGAAAATAAAGACTTCAAGGTTCTGTGAGCTAAAAAAAAGGATTTAAATATTTACATCTTGCATACAGTTCTTGCTCAAGAGAATAATATTGCATTTAATCTTTTTCTGACAGCTGCTGCATAATTATTCAAGCATGCAGGCGTGATATGTGCCCAGTAATTGATTTTGAAAGAGACCATTTACGCCTCCGTGAAAGACCAGTTTTCAACCAAGTTACATTAATACTGTTGGGTTGTTTTCATCTGGGAGTCTCCAGATATTATGGGCTGTGGACCGCTGAGCAGCTTTGCCGTGGTAATGAGCCACTGCATTTTACTCATTTGTTATGTTCATTTAGTCAAGAGATGAAATGTGAGACTAAGAACAGAACAAGAAAGAGGTTTAGAAAACTCAGATTCTGTAAAAAGTCTTTTATTTTTTTCATTGAACCAAGACGACAGTGTTTCAAAAAATCAAACGATAAAGGTATAAACTGTGAGGATCTAGAAGTGCAGGAAGACATGTGTTGCCTTCAGACTAGTTGGACTCACTGGATGGAGACTGTGGCTTTAAGCTTGCCATTGACCGTGCATTACTTTCTCCTCCCCTTCTGCTATCGTACTGTTTTCACTTCAGGAACCAACAACCTCCAGGCGTGCAACAAAACATACATAAAATTAGGCTCCATGGATGTGGATCATGCAGTAAGGCAGTCCTCCTAGTATTTGGGTTTTTTCACTGATTTAGCCATTTGAATGACAGAGTTTGCCTCCCTGCATCCAAATGTTCCATCAGAACAATGTCCCCGTTGCTATTTTAAGCAAACAACATCACAGCATCCTTCTCTTATTTCCACCAATGCAAAAATAATAATAACAATGAGGTGCCAATCTGTGCTGTAGAATGTTAATTTAGCATTATGTGTCCGATGATTCATAAAAATAGAAAAAGAAGAGGTCCCAGTATGGAACCTTGTGGAACACCGTTTTCAACATTTAGTCAGTCAGAGATCTGTAAGAACACACAGATGTGTGAATAGAGCAGAACAATGAGGAGGTGATGATGGATCATATGAAGGACCTCAGACAGATGGATGAACATTGTACCTATAAGTTAGCATTTATCAAAGATAGATTAGAACACAGCACTCATGACTTTTAGAGGAGCTGTGGTAGTGAAAAAAAAAAAGGTTGAAAGCAAGACTGGGGTGGAGATAAAAGTATGATAAAAACTGATTAAAGTTTCCTAAAAACTTTGTCACCAGGACCAATAATAGAAATAGTTGATAATTCATGTCTGGTTTGTCTCCATCTTAAAAATAAGAGTAATTCTGGCACATTTCCAAAAAGGGTGGAATTGAATATGTAGATTGAGACAAACTGAATTAGCAGCAAGTTTGACAAATTTGGCTTCCAACCATCTGGACCTGCGCTGCTGGGTCACCTGAATTTACATACGGCATGAAAAAAACATCGATAAGCAAAACAAAAGGAGCCACTGGATGTGATAAGGTACAAGAAGCCACCCAGTGAGGCTTTCTTAGGAACCACAGATAGAAGAGAAATGCTGTTTAAAGGGAGAAAAGCAAAGGATTGAGGAAAAAAGATGTTATCATCAGTTTGTATCTGGTTTACGGAGCTTTTGTTCGTTTTGCTGAGAATACAGTTCATTTGATTGCAAACCCATCCGGGGGTTTTGAAGCTATCTCTGTATCAGTTGTCCTTTCACAGCAGACTTGTCAGAACAGAACAATCTCACAAGCATCTGAGCAAAGTGAAGAATCTTGAATAGTGATTTACACATCCGCCTTTGTTTGGCTGATGCTGCCCGCTGTGAATCATGTCTGCCCACTCACTAAGTTTCTCTCTCTGCTAAAATAAAGAGCTGGCTTTCACACTTGTCATTCCTTTGCTAATTCAAGATCAGCCTTACACCCCTAATTACTCACTCATTCATCCTCTTCACACAGTCTTTTCTCCCATTCTGTTTCACGGCAAAAGCGGCCAGGAATGCTGGGAGAGCGTCCTCATTATGGCGCAGGCAGCAGTTTGGGAATACTTCTTCAAACACAAGTTTGGTAGCTGCTTTACTCGGAGAGATACAATCGACCTTGGAGTGTCCCTGTGGGGGAAACACTAAAGCTGAGTTATGCGGCTGAGTGTGGGAAGAAAAGTGTAATAACTTTCACCTGAATGCCTCCACTCTACCAAACACCATGGGTTTGTCATTCACAGGCATCAGACCCCCCCTGCATTCAGAGAGGGAGGCCTGCAGGGATCGAGCACTAATGAGGCAGCAGGCATTTCTTTGGCTCGTTACAAACCCATGTGTGTGGAGCCATTCTCTTGACTAGAAGCTACACCCGGTACCAGCTACTATTTCTCCCAGTGAAAGGGATGCACAATTAATGATGCAATTATGCTAATGGTGTTTCCAAGCTCCTCGTTCGCCTCCCCTCCTACTAAGTATCAATCCTGCTGAAGAATGCCACAGTGAAGGCGTCGCTGCTCCGACACGGAGCGTACGTTCGCCCGTGAGTATGAGGTTTCCTGAGAAATGGTCTGCAGCGCAGAGTTGATGACAACGATTGGCTTGGAAGCAGCGCAGCTCTTTCTTCTTGTCACTTGGCGTTTCATGACCGTAGTATTGGCATGTCTGGGTTGTTTTCTTTCAATCGCCTCGCAGCCATTTGCGGGTGTCTTCCATATTGACAATGTGACGTTATTTATGCTGCTGCAGCCATGTGAGCTATGCTATGATTGTGGATTTTCCTTTTGTCGAGCGAGGACTAACCTTTTCCAGCCACATTTAATGTGCATTTGTCTCGTCTACAGAAAGTCTGACTCAGTTTTTTAATGGAAACAGCCGATCATCGTGGTGCACCTTGCCATCCGGTGGCCGTAAAGACAAGTGAAAAAGCTCATACGTCATTATACATAATTGTCTATTCAGTGACAAATGACCAGTTAATGAAACGAGCGCAGTCGGTGATCTCGGAGTTGCCATAACAGTGGCCGTGTTGGGAAACCAGGGGAATAGCTCGTGTTTTCACTGGCTCCTCTACTATCACGTAATCAAGATTGGTGGATCTTTTCTGTTTCCATTCAAAACCGACGCTTAATTTTGTTCGCTGTTTAGTTAACCTCGAGAAACGGCAGCCAATAGCAACAGCGGACACCAGGACATGTCAGCTTGCACTCCTATTTTAAGTGAAACTCTGGAAAAGCATTAAAAAAATCAAAGTATTTATAATTGTACACAGAGTGTGTGGGCTGCAGACTGGATCTACTATCCACCACAGAAATTCAAAGCCATACTGAAGCCTTTTCTTGCCTTAATTTATCTTTTCCTTTCATCCTGTGTGCACCGCTCCTCTGCTAAACAGTAGGTTCTTCGGGAATGCTAGAAACTATTTGTATGCTATCCAGTATTTCGGTCTTCAAGGGAGCTCCGCTGATTTTACACATCACACTGCATAATTGAAACAAGTTGTACAAAGCCTTTTTGTGGCTCCAGCGGGAGCGGCGTGAACTCTGATTAATTGCCTGAAATGAAAAAAAAATGTGGCGATGTGTAGATAGAAAGAAGGAAGCACGCCGGCCGAACTTCAGGTGGCTGAGTTTGTGCAAAGGTTCTGATGAAGAAAGCTTGTAAGCATTTATTTTTAGCCTTTTTCAAAGAAACTAGTCCTTTGTGAGTCAATAAATCAATGGAGAAGGCTTGTAATCATTTCTGGGGGACGTAATAAGTCTTCTAATGAGATTAAGACAAAAAGCATTTTGTAGTTAATAATGCAAAAATGATCCATAGACACATGAAGCCATTAATGGAGCACAAGCTTGTGAGGGCACGTTATAAATGTCACGTTTTCTTGGAAAGTTGCAGCATTTTTTTGTCTGTGTTTCGTCTGCAAGTGTTCAGCTTCATTACCATAAGCCGCAGTCGGTCGCCATTGTTTGCCGTCTTGGCTTCGGATTCATCTGAAATGTTTGATGGCCAAAACAGTCACAGCTTGGATACAAGCAGCCGGTGCCAAGCTGCTAATCACACCTACTAAACGGGCGAATAAAATCAACACGTTTACCAAACACCTCCACTAAACCGCTCTTTTCGTTGCTTATCACGAGACAGATTGGGCACAACAAGGAGTGACGGATTCTGATGTTAGCGCAACACTTCCAGAAGCATCTTTGACAGCTCGAGTTAGAACAACAACAAGCGGCGCAGCCAAGCCTCTAATTTAGGAACGTGTAGACGGGGATGCTCCAGGGTGGTTGTGTTTTTGATTAAAGCGAGAACAGCAGTAATTGAAAATGTTACACCTGTGAGTTCCTGCATAATCATATTACTTCCCTTTGCCAGGATCTTCCGACTCCCCCTCATTTCATCAGAGACATACTGCTTTTGTGGGCATGAAGACATTTGTGAGATTGTTTTGCTCCGCTGTGCTTCGGCTGACACGGATGAGTAAAGGTTAATTATATAAACAATGCACAGAGGACTCCTATGTGTCAGCCGCAGATAAAATGCCGAATTAAACGGCCGTGCGTTTAAACCAACAGAAAGCGCGTAACGTCTTGCGTTTCGTACTGAAACTCTTCTCCTTTTATTACCGTTTCATGATGGAAGATGGTTATTTCATTTCCTCTTTATCGCCGCGATCTAGTCTGCTTCACTCACAATAACTGTCACATTATACAACATGTGAAAACCACTACACAGAGCGAACAAAGGCCGCCCAGATCCAGACAATCAGTCAGCGGAAGAAATGAATACTAACTAATAGTAGACAATCCTGTCTGTGTTTGTTGGGGCTTGTAGATGTTGGCGGGGGGAGTCTGCAGAGGGGGTTCCCAGGAGATTTCCCTCCGATGAACAATGCCGTGGCTGCCTCGCTGTTTGCTCGTGTCAGTCACCTGTCAGATCACAACAGAGACCAGCTATCCAACAGCAGCTTGAGTCAACTCCAGATTATGATGAGAGGCGAGTAGCACAGCTTCACTCTTCTCCCCGTCGCCGCCTTCAAACTCTGTGAGAACACAAAGCCGGCTGCGGGAAGGTGACACAAAAGCAAAACGACTTTTTTGTTTCGAGGCCGCGGGAACTCGTGTTTAACATTTGATAATCATTAGATGCATATTTCAAGTGTCTCCGTGTTTCGGCTTGTTTCGGTTTCTATAATTAATCACGGTACACTTTGTGTTCTCATGTTGAAAGCGCAGTTAATGAAATGAAAACAACCGCGCTGGAATCATAATAACCGTCATATTTTCACAAGCGGCCCACGACGGCGTCGAGCACATTTCGGAAAGTGTTGTTGATACTCGGAGTCTCGGCGTTTCCTCGCAGAGTGACATTTCATACGTGTGATATATTGGAAGTGGAAAGCGAAGCACAACACTATTAATGTTGTAACTGAAATGTAGAACATGAGGCTAAAGCTTCACAGATGGAGGGAGTTTATGGAAAGAAGAACTGGATCATCATCATCAGTCCTTCTGGATTTTTGTTAGAGTGACGTTTTAAACATATTAAACAACACATTTATATTGTTGTTTTTGAAGGTTGTGTTTCTATATGAAGCGCTGTGACACAACAAACAGCATTTATTCTAAATAGTGTTCAGTTCTACAGAGAAAGTGACTCTTTACTTTATTATATTATTATAAGAAAATGTAGATATTTTATTGGAGAAAATAGTATAATATGAATAATGTAAAAAAGATATTTGTAATTTCATGTTCATACATCAAAATTATTCGGTTACACTAAAGATGAAACACATTTAATTTAAAAAAAAACTCTACAAGAAATACTTTACATCTGTTCAGGCTGTAGTTCAGCACAATAATGTTCTAAGTTAAATGTCAGGACGTGACAACACTGATGAATAATCTCACCAAGTTACCACCTTAGTTTATTATACTTAGCAAACATTTTCTGAACAGCACCAAACACAAAGTACAGCCGAGGCAAACATACGTCCAGAAACCAAAGACGAACTGAAAGTTATTACAACTCATCAGCGTTCGTACCAAAGTTCATGGCTCTCTGCAGGCCTGCAATAGTTGTTCTTATACATCTAAACTACATTCTCAATTAGGTCAAGGTAATCTTTACCATCCCTGAGGGGCGATTTGTCCTGCAGTCAGCAGAACAGCACCGTGGTACACAATGTCACCACACCATAAAAGCCAACAGGACGAACAGAGGATGACTGCTGTCAGCCTGGACTCTGTCTGGGCCTTTTATTAAGCCTCTGTCTTTGTAATGTGCTCAGAGATGACTCAGGTCAGTCACCACTTTTCTACTTACGCTGACAGGTCCTTCCAACCTGTTCTTGTTCTTCAGGATAAGTGACCCAATTACGATTCAAGGGAAGCTTATTTCATCCCAGATTATGTCTCATAAATGTGTTTGTAACCCACATACATTTGACTTTTATTTTACTGCTTTGCTGTTGCTCCTTTTCAGGAAGCTAGTCATATATCAAGATTTAAGATTTATATTTGCCATTTGTGCACAAATGGACCGTCTAGGCACATTGGACTTCTTGGAGTTGAGTAATAAACACACCTCGTCAAAATAGGTGAGCAATAAAACACTCCTCATAACTCCTTTAAACCAGAAAATGGAAGAGAAGTTTCAAACATGCAGTGAAATTGCTCACCTTGATGTTTTCCTAAATCTAACCAAGTAGTTTTGTTGCCTAAAACTACGGATGCACGATATATCACATCAGTATCGGTCGATATTAGTGTCTTTTGCTGATATATCGGTGTCGGTCCAATGAACTAATTTAGCTGATGATTGTCCAACATCAGCGCCTTCGTCTCTACGTTTGATATCGCTGCTGTTTCACAGATGTTTTTACTTAAATGATACTGGACTTAAATATGTTTAAATATGTGTTACTTTTGTTACGTAATAAAGAAGACTACGTGGTTTCATTAGGCTTCTTTTGAATAGTTTCTTACATTCTCACAGTGCTTACTTATACTCATTTTTCAGTGTCTTAATATCGACATCAGCGATATCTGTTATCAGCGATATCAGAAATCTTAATATCGGATATCAGTATCGGCCAGAATAATAATAATATTGTGCATCACTACCTAAAACTAACAGTGAGTAATTGACAACAAAAGTAAAGAGCAGGTGAAAACATGATTTAAGTCTAAATAAAATAGTTTTATGTGGGACACAAACCCCTGTCTACTGGGTGGCAGCCCTGTAGCACACTTATGTCGTTGTACAAGGTTCATATTTGGGTAGAAAATGTGTTTCTTTCAAAACTTAAATGACAATGCAATTTAGTAGTACAGAAACAATGCAAAACCACAAACATCAACCTCATGGTGGCACCACAGGAAACTCCAAAGTCGGCCAGTTTCATCCTCTGTGGACCATCTGGGGGGCACCAGAACACGGTCCGACTGACCATCTCTGGATCTCCCTCCATTAGCGTGGCTGGAAATAATCGCGGCTCTCGTGCATTTATTCATTCATGCACAAAGATCCTCTTCTCTCGTCCATGATGTGTCCTTCACTGGACCGTGTACGTGCCAGACGAGGCTCGGTGACAAGTCCGGATAAAAACTCCACTTGATGGGAGATGAAAAGCTTTGTTCCACCATTACAGCCCGTCAACTCGGTAGCTTGTCATCCCAATCCAACCTTTACCGCAAGACCTAGCAATGTATAAAATATGCAATTTAAATCTATATTTAGCTGATATCGTGATGAACCAACCCCCTCCCCCGGCACGCTGCTCTCCTTAGCAGCAGAACAATACACCAGGAAATGAGTGCTCCTTTCACTTCATGTCTTTCCTCCTCACATTTTCATATTTCTACCCTAACCGAGTTTCTTTGACTGCCTAATTTACATTTCACTGGCAGTTCTGGGGGAAAGCCTAACAAGAAGCCTTCAAAGGCTTCGCCCAAGGCTTCCGTTCAGATGTGGTCCACTGTTTGACAGATGAAGAACTGGTCAATCCCCACTCTATTTCCCTTTTTCTACTGCAGGGATATACTGTGGGTTCTGGCAGCTGTTGACTTGCTGAGCGAGCTCCATGTCTTCAGGTCTATCGCAGCCGCACAGTGCAGCGCTCGCATTTAGACTGAGTCACAGTGAAAGGATGATTGCAGTGTGAGATGCTGTGATGAGGTTTCGCTCACTGTGCAGAGCTTTTAGACTGCTTGTCATGAGACAGAAATAAAACATGTCTTCTCCTGACTGTGCCCGATGTTTGTCAGTGATTCACAAAACACAGAAGTTTTCTTTGGATTCTCGTCCACGTTGAGATGGTAGCAACAGGTGGGTCGATAATCAGCGGTGGAGATCTCGCTCCGCGGGGCTTGTCACCACGTGTCCGAGGTTCCCGGTGCGTCCCCCCTCACGCTGTGACATTTCAGTCATGTCCCCCATAACAGAATGTCAACCTGGACGCTGTATCCTGGGCCATTAATCTCCCTAATTGAATAAAGATGAAGAGAAACCACTGTGATGAGAAAGGGCAGAAGAGTGTCTGGGGTGTGATTTAATGACCCAAGTGATTTATGGCGGAGGATAACACCCCGCTTAGGACTGAGTGGGTGGCGTGTCAGAGGACAGCTCGCAAAAATGCCCTTTCCACCGTTTTCCCTTCAGCGCTCGGGGAGAACACCCCTGCTGCACCTCGGCATCGTAAATTTCAAGTCGGCTGAGAATGCCGCCGCGGTGTGAGAAGGAAAGTCGCTGGAATACACAAGTAGTCAGAAAGGAAACGGCTCCGGTTTGCCAGGTCGGTCCTTGTGGAGTCTGTTCTGCTGAATGCAGCATTAAGTTGATAAATTAAAGTCAAACCTTTGAGAAAAATGCTCTTTTTCAAGGCTCATTAGCGTACAATCACAGTTTGTCTCATATTCTGTAAGCTATATGACTTCCCCGGTCGGCTACTGTAAATATTCTGTTTGATTAGGACCTCAACGCCCGGTTTGGCAGCGACAAACACTTCTCCATACCTGCATCCTGGCTTAGTCCTTTGATTGATTTCATCGCAACAGACGAAGCTTTGCTCTGCAGTCTGCAGTTCAAAAGACACGAGGAGCTTTTTCATAGTGGGAAGCGAACGAGCACACACCTGTTTTTAAATAGCAAGACCTGCTTCCTCCTTCCTTCCATATTTCAAAGGGAGGCTAATGGCATTCACAGACGCCGTGTGATTACATGGCATGTTAGCGCTCCCGAAACACAGCCGTGTCTCAGGCCTAGGAGGGAAATTTATTTTACAGCAGGGGCAGCCCGACACAGATGTTAACAGAATCACCATCTGCCTGGAGGTGGCCGCCGCCGCCGCCGTGCCCCTCCCGGTGCAGCACGCCGTGTTTGTGCAGAGTCACACTGCGACATCAGCTGCCGGGTCATTCATAATGAAGGAAAGGGTTAAACCTGAGCACAGAGGAGCAGGTAGACGGGCACACGGTGGTGACTCAGCACACCGACACCGAGGCTTCTCCTTTTCATCTGCGCATTGTCTCGGCGCCGCCATCTATCACGCAAATCGCAATGACTGCAGGTTGGTGATTAATGAGCTCCTCAACGTGTCTGAGCCTCCGGGTGCCATCTCCAAATATGTGTGAGAGTTATATTAGATACTCAAATACAGCAGAAGCGTCGCCACGAGTGTCTTTGCCGGAGTATTTTTATACAAGCCCCCCGGCAGCCTGTGTGGGCTCGTTGCAATATCTGTGAATTTGCCTTTAATTCATTTATTGTTCCCATTATTCCAACCTCAAGACATCTGGGCTCAGCCAGGGAAGCTGAATATACAAGAATACGCTGAAACAGAGGTAGATCCTTTATCCTTAAGGTTCTCCAGTGGGCACCAAAATCATTTTTAAACTAAATTCAGGCAGCTCCCTCATAATGACTCAATGCTGGAGGATCAAGGAGCCGGGATGCAGCAGGGGATTGTTGCTGTGGTAAAGCTGGTAGAGTCCTAAAAAAAAAAAGAAAGAGAGAGAGGAAATCGGGAACAGCTGTGACATTAAGAAAATAGCAGGGCACTATTCCTGGATGACTGGCACTAAAAGCATTGTGCGCTGAAAGTTGGACAGACGAGAACAATGACTTCAGATGTGACACAACACGACGGTTAGATGGAAATAAACAAACCAAACCACCTGTGTAGTCACGTCTCCCTCATTACAGCCGCTGTCTGTTTGGTGACAAAGGAAAGGAAAAGTCAAAAGTCAAAGAAAGAGTTTCTACTGGAACTTGTTTGATGTCTCATCAAACATCTCAGGGCCTGACTTGAGTCTCCGAAGCTCTCCAGCAGAGTAATTGCACCTCAGCGGCAGCTATTCTCTGCAGCTGGAGGCTCCCACTCAGCAAGTTCACATTTATTTGGACCCCTTATTGCTGCATTTGCATAAAGCGAACAGCAGAAGGCCAGACTGTAGGCGAGGAGATGGGGAGGAAGGCCACCCCGGAGAATTTATTGGATTTTGTGAAGCATGTTATTGCAGGAAGAACACATAGCGTGCATTATCTTTACATAATGTCTTAAAAGGTGCTGTGTGTCTTCACATGCGCCGCATAAATATTGAATTATGGCGTCCGAGAGAACGACGTGTTCCCGCGAGCGACTCCATGTTCTCCAATTCATTACCAGTAACAAGGAGGTTTGTGGAAACAGAAACGGTCGAGCCAAAGAGCTCCAGCGGCGCTTATTGCCGTCGCTTCTATCAGGTTACGATTTAAAAACAGATCAATTCAGCGGGTGGGCGGCCGTATTGATTGATGCTGAATATTTTTAGGAGAACTTGGTGAATATGCTGATGCTTTTTTTTTTCCTGAAGCAGAGCGAATATTTATCTTAAAGTATGGATTACTTCAAAATATTTATGTGAATGTTCAGTCTGTCGGAAAAGGATGCCAACAGTTTACTCGCCTAATTTCCAGCCGTGACTGAACGCGGCCATTTCAACATAGAAAATAAGGAAAGTGGTCCACAGGATGGCCCTCTTTACATTTATGGTCCCTGGGAAACACCATCGCTACCACCACAACTCATCTGGTTTCACCCATAAATTGCTCAAAGCTGAACCTTCCAGGCACCAAGAAGTCGTCCAGATTTACTCCTGATGTTGTAAAGCAGAACCAAGCATAAAAACAAAGCCTTAATGTAGCTGTAATTGCAGAGTTTTGCCTGTGTGGACATACATGTGTGTGTTTATATATATGTGTATAATGTACAGTATGATTTGTAGCCCTCCTTCATGACTTGCCTGCAGGTTTCCTTAAACCAGAAACCAAAAAAATAAGCCACTGGACATATGAGGCATTAAATTAATTGAACACCAGTGTTTAGCAGTAATGGTCTCTGAATAATATTGCGTTTAATCCCTCATCAAATCCTCGTTTTCTCTCGGATTGTTGGATTTTCCGGTTTTGAAAAGGGATCAACCTGCAGTCTAAACTTTAAAAACGGCACTTTTTGGCACCGCTGACACTATTGCTGCATAATGGGAGGTTAGGAAGGTGCCTCATGTGCTGAAATTACATCCAAGGCCTGAGCGGTTCACCAGGATGTGGCTGCTGTTACGCTTTCCAGCAGCAAAGGTGCAACGAGGATAATAATGGAGAATTTATTGGGTATGATATGTACAAACAGTCTGAGAAGATTTTCACCTCATTGCATGATTCAAACAATGAAAGAGGACAAAATAATACATGATGTAATGCTTCCCTTGGAAGTCTTGTTTAGAGCTAAATACCTGAACGTTCTGGAGGATTTAAGAGAGAAACCCAGTTAGCAAATAACCCCAGAGAACTCCCCTGAGCCCCTCTTTGAATGACTTTTCTTGCTCCACATTTCATATTTCTGAATTCTGTCCTGCTTTCATAAGCCGCTGAAGTCAAACACGCACAAAAAGCGCACCCTGATTTCTTTTGAAGGTTAGTTCAAGGCCTCCCTTTGGTGCGCTCTGACGTAGCTTCACTGCTCCACGGTCAGCATATATTCCTGCACATGGAGCTTATACGGCCGTAAAGCGTGCGGGATATGGAGCAAACAAACCATCTGTTTGGCAGTAAAACTAAAAGACAGTAATATTCAGGGTAATGATGTGGATGCTGCCGGTTTGTCCGACCTCAACGCTCGCTCTTAATGATCCGACGTCTCGGCTAATTTCGCGGTCGTGCTCAACTCTGACTTGTCCACGTGTTTGAGTTCGCCGTCTAACTTCTGGTTCGGGTCCCGCTGCAGATGAAGAAAAAGTCCCCGGTAGTGAATGTTTAATGTGGTAAGCTCATTTGAAGTCTTCATGATGCCTGCGCCCATCCCTGGATGTCATGCTCACTGAGTAAGAAGCTTTGAAATATTAGAAACAGTCAGATAGTCCCGCAGTCGCTGAAGACTCCAGTCTGACAGGCCACATCCAAAGGCCTAATCCCAGTTTCCACTTGCACCAATCCATCAATCTGTAATGACTGGTAATGCTATAATCTGGTTCTCTTTACCCGTCTGTCTCTGCCTGTCTCTCTCACAGCACACCTTCATAAATAACCACCTACTGTAATATAAAAACAGAAAGCTGTTGTTCCAACATGAGCCATTAAGTGCTGAATTATGTATCAGTACATATATGACAGAAATAGATTTGTTGTGTTGCTGCCGTCTCCGGCAGACGAGAGCAGAACGCGCTAAATTATAGATCTAGTCCTGAATTATGCCACTGATCTGTCGAACTGCTTTTTGCATTGAGATTATTGTGCCTAATATATTCCAAAATTAAAGCAAAAGAAGCTTCAGTGTCACAAGTTTTTGTAAATTTAATTCAAACTTTCTGACTCCTCGCAGAAATAGGCCGAGCTGATCTCTTTTAATCAATAAAGAACAGCAAGTATTGAACTGGGGGATGCTGTTGCTTCATCTCAAAGTTTACTTTCACCACATATTGCATCAACTTCACAGCAGCTCTGGAAATACGATAATATTGAAAAAACAATACAAAAAAAAACCCTCATGATTTTCTCCTCTTTCTGCTTTATGAGCGCGCGTCAAGAGACTCTCATATTCTTCAATATTCTACAAAAGGAAAAGCACACAGGGACGGCAATTCGTCTTTGAGTGGATAAAGATGAAGACAGATTCCTTTAATATCTTTGTCATAACACAGCCGTGACACCTTACCCTCGGCTTGCACTTCTCGTAGATATTGTCCAGTCAAAACTGATTACGCTTCTTTGGTTAGCGAGGCCACACGGGGGACGAGGGAGCAGCTGTCAGTTCTCACGGGGCGCCGGGACGATCCATCATCCTCCTGTGACGGCTGGAGGCGGCAGGAATAAAGCTTCGCTCCCATCGCTCGGCGTTTAAAACCGAACAGTTAAGATTTCACCGTTAATATTTGATGCCATGCAGCCACAAGTTTATTTTTAACCCCAGACAATTTCGCAGGGCTTTCAAAGATATCAGAAATGTCAGGCTGCACAAAGGCGACGCAAACATTTCTTCCGTTTGATGGAATTTGGGAGCAGCAGATAAAACCTGAGTGAGGAACAGGAGCAGATACTGAATATAAATGTGGTAGAAACGCTGTTTAAAGGGTCATTCACCCAAATTACACTCTGTCTGTCACTCTTCTCACACATACACCAGAGAAGAACTCTGACTTCTGGTCGCTGTTTGTGGTTTTATGTGGTTTGGGGATGAACTTTGGTGCAGCTGTGGTTCACAGTAATGTGTTTATAATGCTGTCATGCTGCAGGTTTAATGTTTACTGTGTTTACTATCACAGATATTAGTCAGTGTTGTAGCAGATAGGTATTAAAATGTTCATTAAATCCAACATTAGTATCTATGCCAGTCCATCTGACAGTTGTTGAAATATTTTACTAAGAATCACAAATTTTAACCTCATCGTGGCACAAAAGGAAAAGTCAGTGTATAACCAGTGCTGCTTGGCTTTATCCTCTTAGAAACCTTTTTAAATCACTCTAATCCATTCGACAGTAAGACAGTCAGGCCCAAACTGGTGAACCCACTGACACTGCAATCTCCACAGCCAGCATGGATTTTTGAATTTTTTAAGATTTGCTCGCCACAAATCGAACTCCATTCACCTTTACTGCACTGGAGTGCAGGAACAGAGCTCAACAGCATTCAGCCTCTCCAACCAAAACTATCTGCATGATTAAATACTTTGCCTATAAAAGCACACTGAACTATACGATGTCAGTGAGTTAAAAGTTTAGGGAGAAGTTGAAGGTAAGCTAGCTCTTCAAATGGTCACGATGAACATCACAGAGGAAGTAAACATGTTTACTGGCTTCCATCCATCATCTCTACACCTTAATCCTCACCAGGGTCATGGGGGGCTGGAGCCTATCCCAGCTGACTCAGGGTGAAGGCAGGTTCACCTGGACAGGTAACCAGTCTATCACAGGGCTACACTTAGAGACAGACAACCAAGCACACTCACATTCACACCTACGGACAATTTACAATCACCAATTAACCTCAGCAGGTTTCTGGACTGTGGGAGGAAGCCGGAGAACCCGGAGAGAACCCACGCTGCACGGGGAGAACATGGAGACTCCACGCAGAAAGATCCCGGGTGTCCTCACCGGGACGCCAACCGGCGATCTTCTAGCTGTGAGGCAACAGTGCTAACCACTGAGCCACCGTGCAGCCCACATTAAAACTTAAAATCCTGCAGAAGTCAAGGTTGTTGCTGCGACTGATGACAGGCCGGTGCTGTCACAGGACAGACTATGGCCCAGAAATGTCTGCATGAGCTGCTTCAGCTCAGCTCAGCTCCAGGTCTCTGCTCATTCTTGAATTAGTTGCGAGTACGGAGCAGTCAGGCCACACTGACTGATTAAAAATACATGTGAGAACAACCTATTAGTGACCTCACAGGAGGTTTGTCCATCTTCATGTACAGTCTGTCAGTTTAGATTATTAGTTTTACATATTATTTTATTTATTCATGAATCGTGTGTGCATGTGATACATGAACTGATATGTGCCTGGACTCTGGGCATATGAAGGTTAATACACCTGCATTAATGTTTTTTATGTCCATGTTTGCATCAAAGCAGTTGGACGTTTATTTTCATTTTTCTATGAGAACGGACATCGATCTGCTTTCAGAGCAGCTGAGCAAACACATGAGTGTGAGATAAAGTTTTATGTAACTGGAATGAAGCTATTTATGGCCCTGAGGGGTTATTTTCATGCAGAAACTTCTCAACATTTTTTCGCACACAGAGATGATTTTGAGGGGTTTCATCGATGACCAGAGGGACTTTAAGTATATGATTTGTACTCTTATTATAAAGTGTTACCGCACATGTCATGAATAAGCATCTGATGGTTGTTTCTAAACCAACCCGATAGTCCCACAAGGCTTAGATTTACAGTTAGAACTCAAATCTAAAACATGCTTTATGGAATCCCCTTGGACCAAACACAAAAACATCTTTCCACAGCACTTAAAAACCAATTTCTTAGCATCAAACTGATGTCTAAGACATTCTGCTGTGGCAGTGTGGTTGAAAACATCCTAAAGGAGCTCGCAGGGTGAGAACAGAGTGGGAGATGTTAAATCTTATATCTCCACCATAATTCACATATGACACACTGGACAAAAAGCGAGAGGTTAACCTCTTAAAAACAAGCCTCTTCCCAACCACAAGAATGCAACTGAACAGTGTGTTTTCAATTATAGCAGACCAGCTCGACCGTAGGTTGCTTCATTTAGCTGCCCGTCTCGCAGTAACATAATGCTCTTTTTCAATGAATCACAGTTTAGAAAATAAAACGCGTCTTTGTTCAGCCACTGCTAATCAGACAGCCAGAAAGACTTGTCACAAGTTTCTAATTTTCAGATCAAACTGGCTGTGGATTACTGGATTTTCATGCAAAAATAGGCTCCCTCCCTCAGGCAGAATGCACATTTTTGTGGGATCTAAGAAAAGAAAATGCCACAGTAACAATTATGAAATCTGTATTATTGCACGCTGTGGTGGATAAGCAGTGAATAATGTCAGCGAGACAACCCCATGGCGCGCAGATGGACTCTCAGCAGGATTTGACATCTTGTATTGTCACCATAACTTTTATGAACAGCATATTTCATCATCCATAAAACATATGGGAGGCAACAACAAATGATAATCTACATCTGTAATCATGGGATGAAGCTTGACAAAACTTGGATTCTTAAAGTTCTGGATTGTGGTTTACCAATTCCCCCAAAAGGCTCATAAGCCCAAATCTTTCCCAGACTCTCCGTGTGCCAGATAGAGATTTGTTTAATTATTTCCCATATGAAGGGGACCGGAGAGCACAATGTGTGTTATTATGCTCATCCACTGGGTGCTGGTTTTCACGGTGTGCCCCTTTGCACTCTGGGTTTTCAGACTCTGTAATTTCCCCTGGGTCTCTTGAACATGGCTGTCAGTTTGACTCTGGCTCACAGTTGGGAAAGTGGCCACCTTCTCCTCGGCAGACATCTCATACCCGCTCGCCTTGGCCTGGAGACAGCAGGCTCCCGGTTCCCAGTCCAGCTTCCTGCTCTCCATGGAGGGCCCGGCTTTGGAGGCGCAGCCTGGGAATAGAGGTTGAGAGGTTGGAGTGGGGACGGAGAGGAGGGAGCGGAGGCCGAGGGGAGAAGAAGGGGGCGCATTTGAAGGGATATTTCCTTTCATAGCTTCCGCTCCTCTCATTTTCTCCTCATTATCAGGATGTCTGGTGCCAGACCTCCAGCTCGATCCAGCTGAGGTGAGAGACGAGATACAAAGTACAGACAAGAAACTGAAAGTGGCATTTGATCATCGGGAGACGAAGGGAAAATGCCAGCTCTTGTTCTGAGATCTGCTTTTGATTAAGCTTTTCATCGTTCCTCCACCAGCAGGAGTTAAAGAAAGAACACTAGCTGGCTTTATTTGAAAAAAAAATACAAACAAGGTTTTTATTCATCTGCCCACTCGCTTTTTTTTCCCTTTTTCTTCTGAACCTCCTCTAGAATAATCCCTAATTCTTCATCAGCGGCTTATTCCTCTTCACATCTCAGCATGCGTTGCACCTCCTTGACTTCAGCTGCCGTGCCTTTCACAGGGACCCACAAAGGCCTCTGCACCTCCACTCCCACAGCCTTTGGAGGGAGATAGAGGCTTTTTCTGATGTTTAATTTACAGTGCAGCTACAGTATACATCCACCAGCTGGCTGCTGCTCCCCCCTCCTTCCACCTCGCCACAACCTATGTTGGCAGCCTGCGATGAGTTGTGCAGCCACAGCGAGCAGTTTTATATACTGCCAAAAAAAGACTTGGGCAAAGAATAAAAACTGTGCATGCAGCTCTGCAGGGCCACTGAGAGACGGAGTGGTTTGAGCTCAGTGGGACAGCAGCAGCCTCTTGAACACATAGAAACATTCCAGACATGCACACGAATCGCTATAGAAACTGTTGATTTCTCTTCCCCACCCCCGAGTCTCGTCCTGCTCGACATGCACGGCGGCTCATTGGATCGTGATGTACGAAGCTCCATAAGTTTCCAGTTTTGGTTTCCACTCAGCATGTGCATCTGACGTTACCGCAACGCTCATTAAGCAGCGACTTCATCGGAAATACAACAACAAACTCCCAAAAAAGATCCCACCCAAATTAGTCTTGTCTTGTTTTGTAGAAGAATTTTGGACGACAAATACATATTTAAACCGTGGCCTCTTCACAATTAAGCTGATTTTTAATTTGAAGCAGCAGCAGTAACAGAATTCAGCTCTGATAGCGTAAAAAAAAAGGCTGAAGACTGCTGAAAACATGTCGTTTCTTCTGCATACGGTAGCAAATCCACCAACAAAAACTGCTAGATAGAGCTAATCGCTGCTACAGAAGAAATGCCAATCATGGTTTCAGGATTTGATTATAAGTTTAAATGATTTTACGGCTCTTGTTTGGCTGTCGGAGAAAAAAAACAGTAACAGCTGATAAGGATAAACACAGCCGACTGCCCTCACATGTGCAATGACATTTTTAAATGGAGTCATTGCGTGCATTTCCTTGGCAAATGGTTTCCTTTCAAGTTAGAACGTACGCTTCGCTGCTCTGCATTCGCGGCGCCGTATTAAAATGGATTATGTGTTAAATCAAAAGTGACTCACAGGAAAACAACAGAGAGGAGCCGCTGACAGCTTACGTATAGACAAATAAAGGCTTTATTGACCCAGGCCCTTTTACAGTTCACTTGGAGGCTTTCAGAACGGCTTTTCTATCTGGCCCAGCGTTAATGAGGTTTGCCAAACTCTGCTACCCGAAGGTATTGCGGTCTCCCGTACAGCTGAGAAACTCCCTATGCTTGAGTTTACTATGTGTGATTATAAAAATCTTATGGAGGGTGTTACAGTTTGTGGGCATCAGCCGCACGACAACAAACACGCTTCTGATGTGGTGTGCTGTACATCAGGCAGTGATGTATGGCAGAGCTCGGGCTAAATGCTGAGGTGTGTGTTTACATTGATCATAACCAGTGATATTTCTGCAGTCACTCCCTTTTCCCCGTTCGCCATACGTCAGTGTCATACCTGTTTGTGTCCCCGCACATAAACACGAGTGGAGAAGGGTCACACTGAAGCAGAACAACTCGGAGACTGTGATATTTCGCGAGAGACGCAGCGACAGGACAGCAGAGGAGACGGAGGGAGAAACTGGAGAACGGACTCATTATGCTGCCGTGACCTCTGAGGTCAGGGACAGGAAGGAAGCCAGCGAACGCAGCGCCGAGCTGGAACGGAGATATTTTCTTGTGTGTTTTTAAAACCGACTATACGGACAATGAGATTTATTCTTTTCCACAGGAATGAGAAGAGTAAATGATCTATGAACAATGTAAATCAGTGTTTAAAGTCCGGTTTTTATCTGTTTTAGGAATCCAAGCTAGAATTCTACAAAATGTGTCACTGTTCTGGGAAAATGTAAAATTAGCATGAAGCTTGTAGTAAATGTGTTTGATCCATGCGATAGTATTTGTCTTTTGTGTCATGCAGTTCCTTCTGAAGTATTTGCCTTTTAATTCTGGTGTAAATTTAGAGGGAACACAGTGAGCAAAGCAAAGGCTGAATCAGTCAGGTTCATCTGATGACGGTAAACAAACTAAAGCTCGTAAGAATCAGGCTGATCAGTCGACTCATGGACCAAAATAGGATGCAAAGATGGGATGCTTTTTAATGCATCAATAAATATAAAACCAATAGAACACACTGCATTGAACATCTTGTTTTATAATGAAAGACGGCTAAACCTTAGATTGCATTCATACATCTATGAATGAAGTCAAACCAGTGCAAGGCCCAGTATGTATATAGCTAATGAAAAAAAGTGCAAAGCAATGCTACATCTTTATCGTATTCACTTGTGATACTGTGCAAAGAGCCCGGAGATCTGCACCAGGCTTTACATACACAGCCAAAAATGTACATTAGGCTCCAGTGCAAATGCCTTGGAAGCATCTCATTGGTTCTGCGGAAGCATCCCATTGCCTACAGTTGTGAATAAATGAATGTAAACCGGTTGCACCTCCCCCTGAGACCAGACAACCAAGTCATTAAATGTGATGAAGCTTTGCTGGAAGGATGGAGGGGAAAAAAAGAAGGAGAGGGACAGCAAGAGGGAGGAGAGAAGGGGAGAGAGAGGAAGGGGAAGGAACGGAGGGAGGATGCAGTCAGAGGAGAGAAAACACTTAAGTTTAATTAAGACTAATGTGCTCTGGGTAAGACTCATCATGTTTGGGGGAGGAGTGGCGTGGAGAGTTCAGCACAGCGGGGGAGCATTGCGGTGGAGTTACACAACAGATGAAGCATGGCTGGGTGTAATAAAAAGTTTGATACCTGCAGCGTTGATCGTGTTTTCCGGCATCCAGCGGGACGCGAAGGTCAGCAGCTATACTGGAGGACAATTGGTACCGTCTGAACAGCACAGATATGTTTTCCCCTTCAGAAACAACTACAAGCTGCAGCTGCTACACTCCCTGACTCGGGGGTCAGGGTGAAAGGGTGAAGCTAAACTGTTATTAAACATGTGCAGATTGTTATAATGATATAATGACTTTCAGCGTAATGAATATGCACATTTGGCTCTCGGTGACGCCAACGAAAACCAAAGTCATAATCTCTGTAAAAATCATTTACAAAGAGGTTTTTTTTCCAGCAGGAATATCCTCATGATGATTAACTTCTCTGGGAATACCCGCCACATGTTTACAGGCAAATTGGGGAATTTTTTTGCCTGCTTTGTCTTAATTGTAGGATTATAAAGAGCCGGTTGGACGACCGGATCCGAATAACCATTTAACTTTCAACTCCCTGAATTTACAGCAACTCCCTCGCTAGAGACGTTTCTTGTCACCTCTAAATTAATATTAATATTCATGTAGCTCGGGCAGATATTACAGTGAAATATGCAGGTCATAAATAAAATAACAAGGAGTGCAGCGAGCGAGATATGCGATGGACCTGTCTTGTTTGTTTAAGATGGACCGAGCATAAATCTCTGAGGATTCTGTCTCAGCGGTTTCTGCCTTATATAGCCTCATAGTATTTCTTGTGTTTTATACGTCTGTGAAGCAAACTGGAGAGGAAGAGCTGGCTGTTGACCTTCTTGTTTAAATTGGTCTGATCTCATCTTGATGTGACCGTACGTTACGCCGCTGACTGCCCGACTCTACGGATCGGCCTGCTGGTTGGTTCGTCCACCGCTTCCGTCCAATCAAACCGTCTGAAGAAAGCACGCCGACGTTCTCCTGCCGTGAGGTTCTCCACTGTGGCTCTAATTGAAATTACTCATCAGCTATCGGTTGGATTGTCGCGACATTTTGGCGTTTCAGAGCGGGGAGAAATGACAAAAAAGCTTAAAGATGAATTAAATGATTTACTTGATGTAGTGATCAGAATGAGGAAAAGTTGAAGTTTCAAATCAGAGTCGTTACTTTAAGGGGGTCGTTATGCCATCAGCTGTGCAGGAACATTCTGACACTGGATGAAAAACAAAGCTGAGGATGTGATTTTGTGTGCATTTTGTTGTCTTCGTACTTGTGCTCTGTGTAATGACAATAAAGTTGAATCTAATTTGAATGGCAGCTTTGTCGCCATTGGTCTATGAATGTGTGTGTGACACTGTGAAGCACTTTGAGTACCACGAAGGTAGAAAAGTGGCTATAAGTGCAAGCTATTCACCATCTAGTTTAATGTGACGTACAACAGGATGACTGCTGAGCTCAGCAGAAGGAATCATAGACACTGATTCTGATGAGAACCTGAGGCTACTGGGGCGGAGGACGGGTCCATCAAGCTGCCCTGAAACTCTTTGTTCTGTGAGCAAACTCTTGTAAAACATTTCACCATCCATGAATGAACGCCCACCGAGAAGAATGCAGGTGTGTCAACGTCAGCTGGTTTCTGTCCTTTACAGAACAAACATGTCCGCTGGTTCTAAGTCCTCTATTGTTTCTCCTGTAGAGCTCCTCTGACCAGCGCCGTCTCCAGCGTGTTGAGGTTTCAGAGCACAGACAAAAGAAAAACCAATGTTGGTTTACAAATGTGGCAAACTTTAATTCCCTTATTTATCCATTTTCTTAGCCACTTATTCCATTTCATGGTCACAGGGGTCTGGAATCCATCCCAGCATGCACTCTGTGAGAAGTCAGGTTGTGGCAAAATTTGATTTAAACAGTGTGAGGTCTGTTTTTTGTTTTTTTTGCTGCTCTGTGTGTCTAAACAGACAGTAATACCAGCATTACTACTTCCTCCTGAGGTCTGGAGAGACAAATTTTACAGCAATTTAGAAATGGATTCAAACAGGAGACTCAGGCTGACGCTACGAGTTAAATGTTTTTAAATGTTTATTACATCTGCTCTGCCATTAAATCTATTAGACATATTTAGTGACTCGCTCGCAGAACGATGGATATCACATGTTTTCTTTACCCACAGTCAAATTCCCTCCTTCATCAAACAACAGGGAATATTTCACAGCAACAAATCCACGAGCCGGCTTTGACAACGAGGTGATCCTCAGCAGAGTGGTTGATTTATGTGATTACGTCTCTGGGTAACACATATCCACATGTGTATACACACAGAGATACTCATCAGCTACTGGGAAGCCGTCCAGGCGGGCTGTGGAAACAAAACAGCTGCTCTCACATATCACCTTTCCCTACAAAAAAACCGAGCAGCTCTCCGGGCCCGCTAACGTCCGTGCAGATCCAGTTGGAGAGGAAATGTCACGGGTCCCCACAGAATGTTAATTGAGCTCATCAAACAAATGCCCTCAGAGGCAGAACAACACGCAGGAAGCCTTTAATGACATTGTACAGAGAGGCAATACTGCGTAATGCATTAACAAAATCAGATAATTAAAATAACGAAATAAAAGGCAGGAGAAAAGTAATTGCATTGCGTACAGTCATCCGTTTTGCCGTTTTGTGCCGGAGCAGAAAGACACTGCGTAATTGGCTTCATTTGTTAATTCTGATCCACATCCGCAGCGTATTCTAATAACATAATCTTGGTGATTACTGCAAGCTCGGCAATCTGGCCTTCATTTTGCATCGCATTCTGTTTTGAAATCATTATCCCAGGCGTTCCACCCCCTTTTTTAAATTCCACCCACTTAAAACTGTAACGAACAACCTGTCCGACTGCGCTGATTAATGAGACACTAGCAGATGAGGCCATTACACGGAGAAATCACTGCCTTGTATTATTTCCCTTTTTATAGCCGGCGACGGTGTTTCACTCCGGTTATGTTGTTTTCTCAGCTTTTTCATAAAGGTAGCAGTTAGTAGTGAACTCCAGCTTATCTGCATCTATTTTTATCTCCAACAACTGAATGAAAAATGCAGAAGCTCCGATTCAAACCTCAGATTTCAGTTCAGTTCATTTTTTAAAATATTTATTTTGTTTTTGTGGATTTATTTCCCACTGAGTCAGCACTGATCTGCTTCTTGCCAGCACCCCGAGACAATAAAAACGGTGTGACTAAAGTTCACAGATCCTGTTTATACGACCAGTTTATTGCTCATATCCCACTTTCTACCTTTGACAAACCATTAGTCACACCACTGACCGTCCAGCAGGAGCCTCAGCGTCCACGGCGCCCATCTGTTATTGTTCATAACAGTGTTATTGCCTCTAATCAGTAAGTGCTCTGTAATTTGCTCTCTAATATGAGTTCTTGGACATACTATGCGTACAGAACAGACACCCAGTCCAGCATGTGAGAACAGCTGAAGACTGGAACTAAAGGGGAAATGTGCAGTAATTCGCTCCCTGAGGCGAAATCTAGCGGGTTACTCAAGACGGCAATTTTCAGTAAGTACACCAAAGTACTAAATACCTGCTTACAAACTGAATCAAACTCTCCTTCTGGTGCGTGACACGGTTAGCGGTCAGACCACGAAAGGAGTTGGCCGCCCACCCGACGTTCCCGTAGACAGAAAAGTTGTTTTGATTGAAGCGGCATCGCATGTGACGGAGGAATTATGCCTGAGACTGCACAAATCGGATTCCAGTAAAACAGTGCATCCTGCCACAGGGCCGCTTTAGTCATCCCAGTGCAGGATTTTCATCATTAGTCATCTGCTTGAAGAGCTTTGTATGTTGTGGTAGATCTGATTTGATGAACTGTATACTGTTTGGAGAACCAACAAAAATAGTCAGTTTGTGAAACGTATACTCCTCGTTCCGCTGCTTTCCTCGTGTGTTTGTTTGTACAGTTCGGCCGGATATTTTTGCTGCTGTGCTCTTTACAACTGAGCATGTGTGGGATTTCTGTCACGATGGCATCAAGACAAGCACCTGTGCACTTACAGGGATGCTTCAAAGTCACATAAAATGCACAAATCGCATCATTTTGGGACATAAAACGGATCACAATCCCATTTTAATACACAAAACACTCAGAGTTCAAATCAGCATGTTATCTGTGACATCCAGTGAAGGATGACACAACATCACCACCTCTCTGTCTCCCACTGAAATGCAACCAAACACAGTGATATGAAGCACGAGGGCAGCGGTAACCTCATCATCGCTGCATTAGAGCTGGATCCCTGCGTTCAGCGCTGCTGGGGTCCATGATTTTATTACAGATGCTCAATTCAATACTAACAACTCCGATGACTTCAGGTCAATGACAGGCAGCGCTGCAGGCAGCAACATCAATCACCTACAACTAACCTTCGTCTGGTCTCTACTGTACGCCGCGGCCCAACTCGTCCCCGTCACTGTAACAGCACACCTCACAGTTCCCATTTCTCCCATTCTGAGCTCGGCTTACTTCATACACATCACTCACTCCGGCATAAAGCATCAGCGCCAAGGGCAACTGCTGCGAAAACAATCGCTTCACGTTTATTTCCGCCCAGTTCTGTGTCGGGGCTTTGTGCTGCTGCCGGTGTTCCCACACGAGCAGGTCCGAATCAAAAGCCTTGTTACGCCGTGAGTGGAGGGTTGAGAAGGGAAGACGTGAGATTGACAAGATAAGGTTTCTCTTTTGAAAGCCCAAGGTCATTTTATACCTGACACGTGGAGACGAGGATGTCTGCTTGGATGCTCGCACAGCGGAGACAGACGTAAAATAACAAGAGCCGAAGTCTAGAGCCTGGCTCGGCGAGGCTGAACTAAGTGGTAGAAGCTCACAATGTTCACTCTAACATCTTACTTCAACCACACAGGTAACTTCAAAGGGTGCAAACTTTTGCTAATACAGCTAAACTCAAATCGAGGAAACAGGATTATAGATACCACAAACCAAAGAAACCATAAGGTCTGACCTGATGGTGGCAGAAATAACATCATTTACAATCACCAATTAACCTCAGCATGTTTCTGGACTGTGGGAGGAAGCCGGAGAACCTGGAGAGAACCCACGCTGCACAGTAAACTTCACGCAGAAAGATCCCAACCATCCTAACCGGGACACAAACCGGGGATCTTCTAGCCGTGAGCCACCGTGCAGCCCTGTTTGTTGTCATATCTCAGCAAAAGCCAGAAATCTCGACCCGCTTGCAGTGGAAGAAGAAGTATAGCGATCACTAAAGCTAGCCGGGTTAACCCTCTGAATCCTGCACAAACATCCAAACAACGGATAGGGATGGGAAGCAGTGGACTGGCTGAGATCGATACTGCGACGCCGCGAGCACGACTGAAAATGATTAAAAGCAAAGGAAGGAAGAACTCTGGTCAAATGGATTAGTGGAGAAGACAGAGTGAAGGAGACAATAAAAGCTAAAGGGGTTAATACAGCTTCCATCAGCCTGTGAGGAGCTCATACATACAGACAGCAGCCTTAATTATAATTTCAATGTAATCCAGGTCCATTAGGATATTGACCACCGTGTCCGATAAACTGCTAAACATAAAAATTGGCCTCATATTATCTGATGAGCTCATATTGACATTTTATTGAGCTTGTGTGTTCACTCACCGGCCTGTGCATCCTTCAAACTTCCCCTCCTTTCTTTGTCTCTTTTTGTTTTACGGCTGCTAAACGTTGAAAAGTATGATTAACAGAACGATATCCGTGTTGAAACGCAGACCCAGTTCCCAGCAGGACCGGCGGTTCTGACTGAGGTAATGGCCTTGAACTGCATCAGACTGAAACAGGGCCCTCCGGTCACTCGCTCAGACTATTGAGCCGCTGCTGCAGCTTAACTGGGAGAGGGAAGCCGGATCACTTCAAAGCGGACGCAGGCGAGCCGGTTGTAAACTGAAGAATTCCCTGAATTGTACTAAAACATAAATGTTGCCTTTTTGGACTTTGCATAGCTTCTCGTCGCTCCGCATCTCCGCGTTTCCTCCTCTGAAGTCTGAGGAGGAAGGCGGACGGTGGACGTCCAATGTCAAGGTCGGGACAGATGAGAGGGAAGCGGCACAAAAGCACAAAGAGGGAAAGAAAAAAAGAGGAGGAAGAAGGATATATGAAGAAAGAAGCGAAGGACCTTGGATTTACATAAGTGTCTATTGTAGATAGACTGAGGATTTGCAGACACGCTGGGTATAGTCTAATGAAAGCGCACACGTACATGCACACAGCCACAAACAAAGACTCAAAGCAGTGAATGTGAGCAATGAGGGCCACATTCAAGGCCCTGCCAGTGCAGACAGCTCATCTGTCGTCCTCAGAGATAAGAGCAGGATTCAGGCAGGACGGGTCCAGACTGGGAGGCAGAATGCGTCTCCGTCTGCAGGCCCGGCGCTCAAGATTGAAATCCTCGGAAAAAAAACAACAAACAAAATAAAACAGCTTTGAATAAAACAAAAAGGGGAAAATACAAAACTATATATGTGAGATTCACTCGCAGTTATTTTCACTGAACTCTTGGAAGTACGGAAGTTTAGACGTGACGATGTTACACAAAGAATAAATGTGAAATTATGCAGATTAGGACAGAAGAAAGTTATCTGGAAAGGAAAATTAGAATTTTTCTGTCGCTGTAATTGAACTAAACGTGAAATGGACTAAAAATAAAAAAGAATAAAAGTGTAAAATATCACTAAATATTAAATGAAGCTCAAATTTACATACAAAAGACCCAGTTTGCATTCTTTATTTTCATATTTACTCATTTAAATATCCATTTAGTTTAACTTTATTGAAAAGTATGAGCGTTTTGTCATGACATTTTCATTTTAGCACTCTTTTCTTTGCCCTCTGGCTCACATGACTGACTTTTACACATACTGAGTGACTTTCAGCAGCTTTGTCAGTTTAAGATGCGAACGATGTTGAAACAACAGAATACTTTGAATGTGAATACTCTATAGATTTCCACCATCTGTGATTTATTTCTCAACAAAAAAAAAAAAGTAAAAGAAAAGAAGAAGCTATTTTTTCTTTTCAATCTGCCTTTGTGTCTCCTGAAAGCCCAGGAGAGTGAGAATACCATCACAGCACTTGGAGTTATTCTCATCTTTCTGAGACAATGCAGCTGTTGTTCTCCAGTCCTGATGGGGGCGGATATTTGCTGCAACTCAAACCCAAAATGCAAAAACACGGGTCATTCGTCAAAGTACGGTAACTGCGTTCAGTCCAGAATCCAGAAGTCTGTTCGGTTCCCACAATGCTATTTTTGTTTGCGATTTGGATGCAGATTGTCCCGGAAAGTCACGTTTTCACTGCGTTTTGTGGGGATTTTCTCCAAGCAGCTAATTACAGTCGTGGTTATGGTCTGTGTCTATGAGGAACAGATGGACATCGAGTCCAAGTGACCGCCGATGTGTTACTGCTCTGGTCAGGGGAAAGTGTCCCAAAAGTCAGAAATGATGAGGAGTTAGTATCACTTTAAAAACAGCAGGGAGGCTGAACGGATCATAAAATGGGTTTGGCCTGAAGACAGCCGCATACTACACAAGCTCATGGTGATGACAGATGGTCTGTGGAAAAGCTGGGACGTCTGCAGAACCAGGCTGTGAGGTGGCGACTGCCCAGGATGTGCAGCATCTCCAAACACCGACAGAGAAAACGCTGATGGGTTCATATGGAATTCATACAGCAATGTGCAAAAGATTGTGTTTAGAGATTGGCTGAAAATTCACAGCTTTCCTGAGTTTAGTGACCTACAATCAGCAGTCACATCCAAGCAGCAGAATGATGATGTATGTTTACATCAGTCACACAGCTCCAGTCTGTATCAACGCCAAGGCAGCTGAAGAAACTCAACTGAACCGTCGGTGTGAGGCGGCCCGATCCGATGGGAGATGAAGCAGACAAGTGCTCCCATCTAGTGGACAAAAGCAGCCATTACACTTCTTAGTGTATATTATAGGAATCGTTCTGATTCTACCTGCTGCAAAATTGTTGTTTGTTTGTGGACACTGTAGAGCAGCCTGGCCGAAAGGTCGAGGAAGGCGTCAGGCGAGCAGGAAAAGAGGTGAAGATGTTGCCTTACTGTCCATTCACGTGAAACTCAAAGGGACAAAAGAATTCAAGAAGACAAGTACAAGGAAAAATAATCTTAAAATGAACCCATTTTCAAACAGCAGGGTCGCTCCTCTCTACTCCTTATATGTGGTGCTCGTTCACACCTGTACCACTTCAGCCCTACCATCACACAGCACGGTGACCTATTCTACGACCTCAATGCAAACAGAACTCTGAACAACATCCCTGTACACACTACAAACTTGTTTCTAAAAGTCTACCTTACAGATAAACACTAGAAGTCACTCCTGAATGATGCCTTTTAATGCAAATGAAAAATTCATCAAAAAACATTTTTTTTAAAAACCCTCCACTTGGTCCGGTCCAGTGATGTCACTCAAAAATCCAGGAAGTGCTCGGCCGGCCTCCTCCCAAACACCTGCAGGATGAGTTCATTTCAGTTGTCTGCTTTGAGGTCTTTTGGCTGAAAATAAATCAAGATTTTAAAGAAACCAAACTAGAAAATGTCCCACCGTACACTGTTTAAGAGTTTTTCACTTGACTAAAACATTCACAGTGAAAACTTGCTGTGCGTCATTTAAAATGGGATTCTGGTTGTTTCTTCACATATTAAACAGTGTTAAACATGAGGATGGTTTGTATTGAATTCAGTCTCTGCTCCTGCACTGGTTTACAAAAACTGTCTCTCATGTTGTCTTTGGTTTAAAACACCTGCTGCTGTTTGTTCTTTATGCCAAAAAAATAAAAAAGAAGTGACTGCTAAAGTTGAGGAAATGTAAAAGGAAAACAACACTATCTGTACCAACTGTTTGAAAGACTACATAGCTGAATCAATTTAATATTTTAATTTGAACATTTACTTCACTCAGATGATTTTACATTTTAAAACTCATAAGATGACATTGAAATAATTATTCAACCTCAGTTCAGATGTTTCTAAGTTAAAAAACCTTTTAAGGACAGAATTTACTTCCTTTATAACGGATTCCATGACATGATGTGAACTTTTTGGTTCTGCATCCCCAAATTTCTGCAGATGTTCAGCTGCACATTCATACTGTTGGTAACAAAACCCAAAGATGTTCTGGTTCTGGTGACCAGAATGGCTGCTGAAACAGCTGTTACGTTCCAGTTTGACTTGATGTTTCCTTTGAGACACAGTGCATCATCATGCTGGAAGTAGTGGTTGAATTTTAGCCATAATGGGAAGCACATGATCAGCAACAATACCCCACACAGTTCCACCAGCAGCAGCAGCAGCCTGGACTGTCAACACGAGGTCGGTTGGGTTCACAGACTCACGCTGACCCCCGTTATCTGCAGCTTCAGCAGAATATCAAGATGAATCAGTCCAGGCAGCGTTTCTCCAGTCTTGAACGGTCCAGTTTTGTTGACCCCGACATGCTCTGAGATGATTTTCTGCTCCGGTTATCTGCTGTAGACCTGATTAGCTCATCCAGTCTGACCATTTATCTCCAACTTATCTTGTCAACGACAGTTTCTGTCACAGAAACGCTGCTCACGCTGTTGTAATTATTTCCATTTGCATTTGACATCATCTCTAACAATCTTTTGAATCCACCATCAGATCTGACTCTACTCTCTGGAGTTTTGGTAATAAGTTGTGTGGTGTCTAACTTCTTGGATAATCTTTACCGAATCATTGGAGAGACGATCAGAAAAATAAAACGTGCTTTTGGTTGCTTCCTTTTTTGTAAGACGGAGGTGTTCGTTTTCTCTTGTTCGTTTCACAGCAGGAAAAGCACCGGCTGAGTGGTCTGTTCATTTGGATGTATGAAGCCGTGGAAGTGGGCCAACATGTGCAGCGTCAGGGTCTACTTTAAATGGAGCACAGCCGTGGTTAACGTTATCAGCTACACCTGTCTGTGTGACACACAAAGCAAAGGGCCTGCCATGAGAAACACCTCCCTCACTCCTTATCTGTCAGATAAGACGCAGCAGATCCTTCACCTCAGCCAGAGCAGAAATACTGAACAAAAAAGGTTTTCAAGTGTCAGTTCAGTTTAAATCTATTAATATAGCACCTGTCATATCAGGACCCTTCAAGCCGAAGACCTACAATATTAAATTATAGCGAGAAACCCAACAAATCCAAAGATCCCCTGTAAGGAAGAACCCTCCTGAGTGGCCTGACTCAACAGGTCGGGTAGAGAGAAGAGAGAGAAAAGAAAAGCAGTGTGTAAGAAAACAGTAAGCACTGGACAGGTTGGTGAGGCCAGTAACAGCAGATCAGACATGTGTAGCTACCTGCAGATAAGACAAAAGACAAACTGAATGACATGCAAAAAAGGTTTATAGCTGTACGGAGAGAGAACCTTCAGGGATGATTAGATGGTGGTCTTAGCTATGAGCTTTACCCAAGAGGACATTTTAAGGTCTAATCTTAGCTGGTTCTACAGGAAAGGGGCCCGATAGGCTGAAGGTTCTGCCCTCAATTCTGCTTTTGGAAACTACAGGAACCACAACCGTGCCTGAGAGCAAAGTGTTTCTGTTGGGGTGATACAGCACAACAAGGTGCTGAAGGTCTCTGCATGTCAGGAGGAGGATTTTTAATGTTGATAATATTGTGTAGGTGCCGTCTTGTGCTGCTCTGACCCACAGTGACCTGAATGTGGAACCTCTGAAGGTGTCCTGTGGTGTTTGGCAGCCGGTCCTTTGGGTCCTGTGGGTTGTGGCGGCTCTGTGGCTCAGTTTGAGAGGTGGGTCAACACCTCAAGCTGCACCTTCTTGTGTTTCTCGAGCCGTTCCTGAGCAGCTGGCTCTTAGGGGCTGTAAGGTGGGTCAGTGGTTAGCGTCGTTGCCTCGCAGCTAGAAGGTCGTCGGTTGGCGTCCCGGTGAGGACACCCGGGATCTTGCTGCGTGGAGTCTCCATGTTCTCCCCGTGCAGCGTGGGTTCTCTCCGGGTTCTCCGGCTTCCTCCCACAGTCCAGAAACATGCTGAGGTTAATCGGTGATTGTAAATTGTCCGTAGGTGTGAATGTGAGTGTGCTTGGTTGTCTGTCTCTAAGTGTAGCCCTGTGATAGACTGGTTACCTGTCCAGGTGAACCTGCCTTCACCCTGAGTCAGCTGGGATAGACTCCGCCCCCCACGACCCTATATGTATAGATGATGGATGGATATTCTTTACATGATTAAAGCTGGATTTAAGGAGTTATTTACTATAGCTGCAGCTTTATGCTTTGTTCATTTTGAAGTCTGGGTCATCACGACCAGAACCAGAACCTCTGACTTGATGATTGATTACTTTTACGTCTAACAATCAAAAAGACAAAACCTTTCCTAACTCTGACCGTCCTCCTTTGACTCGGCCACAAAGTATATTAATTTAGGAGAGGAAACGATTGAGGGCACCGCATTGCCTAGAATAACATTTATGTTTAATTTGCCTATTCACAGAATAATGTGTTTGTTCAGGTTCTTGAGCTGTGCTTCTTGGAGGCTTCACAGAGGCCACAGCTCTGCTGCCAGCTTCAGCTCAGTCCGTGTCTGCATTCCTGTGCAGCAGCAGCACGACGGCCACATCGCTCTGAAACACATCACGCTCACTGATGTCTAGAAAACACAACAGTGTGCTGCGCTCACACGTTGGCATCGTTCAAACCCCCAGTGGAACAAGTTTATGTTAAAATATTGCAAAACCAAATAAAAATCATTTTATATGGTTGTACTTTAGGCTTGTGGAGATGAACGGTGCCAGGCAGCGAACAAAGTCTTCCTTTGTGGTTTCTGCAGATGTTTCGGTGCCTGAGCTCAGCGTGTATAATTAGAAATAATCACTTAGCCGAGCTTCATGTCGGTGGAGTGTGAACTTTCCACGTTTCTGTTCCTGAACAACACCGGGGTCATCCTGGGACCGTCGCATTCGATCCAACCAGCTGAGGGACAAAAAAAAGCAGAGCAAACTCGTGACATTAGGTTTTGGTAATGTGCATAAACACAGCTCCCATAAGAACATATGAACGGCTTCTCAACTGCTCCGTTTTTCAGCACCAAGAAAAATAATATTAATAATTTGTCCTTCAAGCTGTTTGAACAACAAGCAACAACAAACGTGTTGGAGCTGCTTCTGAGGCTGAGCAGCCTGTAAACACAGACAGAGAGATGGCTGTGTACACTGGAGACGATTACACGGTTTACTGGTTGCAACTGAACTGCAGTGAAATTAATTAAAATGAATACGAGCAGCGAGCTGATGAGGAAAATTTAAAACAACCGTGGATCTGAGATTTTGACAAGAAAATAACTTTCCAAACATTTAAAGTGAATACATGTTTGTGAATCAGTAATTTACTAAAACATGTTGCTGAAGGCGACACCAAAGAAAGACCAATAAACTAATTCACACACACCTGAAAAAAGGTGAAGAAGCAGAAGAAGGATGATGTTAAAATGAGAGCGAGTCTCTGGAGCTGATGACAACCAGATGAGAGCATTAAAATGCTGCACATGAGAGCCAGAGGGAGAGCGAGCAGGAGAGGGATCAGATGTGGACGGGAGGAGGAGAGAGAGCTCGAAGACAGACGGAGTGAGATGAAGATGAAGGAAGTGTGCGGCGGGATGTTAGGCGAGGCTGCAGATGCACTTTAAAGGTAGAAGTGCACGCCGGCAAAGCAGGAGGAGAACTCCAGACCTCTGCCCAGCCTCAGTTACATGAAGCCGGTGATCCGACCAACATGCTGCCCTGGAGGATGGTTATCGTCGGGCTCTTCTACTGCTGCATCAGGACAGGTGTCGCACGATGTCCAAATACAGGTAAGGTCTGAAGTGGAGCTGAGGGCAGGATAGCAAACAGTTGGGTTGTTGCATGTGCCTTTCAGACACAGAAGTAAACAGAAGAATTAAATGAACTTACTTTCAATCCAAAATCCTGACTTGTTATGCAGTCATGGTTAAATGAATCTTCCTTACCTGTACTGTAGGTGATTTTGTTCATTTTGTTTACATGCTCAAGCTCACAAAACAATATTATCAAGAGAAACCTAACAAATCCACAAACTTGTAGCTCCAATATATCGCTTGCAGAATGTTTTACTTTTATCCTCGTCTCGCTCCTACTGTGGACTCAAACATCATCTGTTTTTAATAAGTGACTGACCGGGGTCATACACTGATCTGAGCGAGGGAACCCTCTCTGAATAATAAAAAGCACACTGCCAAGATGTTCAGACCACCTCGTGCAGGAGGATTCTTAATGACGTGAGATGTTTTTGTGACTTGATAAAGACTCTTGCACTGTTTCAGAACACACTACAGAAGGAAGCAAATTAAACTAATGAGCAGCAGTTCTGGTGGTTATAACAAATATCTGGTTTTGGTTAAGGACACTTCTCCAGCGACAGGAAATCAAAATTCAAGGAGCGCGTCGTCATAAAAATCTGGAGTCATCAGATTCTTTTTTGGAAGGTCAGCTGCTGAACACATGAGCTCTGATATGATGCTGCATTATTTCTGGCTGCGTATAATTTTTATTTTTTTTTCCAAATAATTACCTTTTACTGCCAGGTGGAGCTGCCAAGCGTATAAAGTCGCCCAGCGGAGGTTTAAAGGCAACACGAAAACTCGTGATCTTGGTTTTTCCTCACTTTTTGAAATCACAGCATGGCTTCCATCAGCAGCTCATATGGGCCTCGGTATCAGTGAGTCCTGTACGACTGCAGGCTGGCTCAGGCTATGTAGTCTCCAGATATAACAGGACTGCACCGTATTTATTAAGTTCTGGAAGCAGCTGGACCAGGTGTGTTTAATACTGATGAAATATGTATTCCAATAAAACTGGTCAGAGGAAGTATCCACGTCCTTTTACATGAAGGTGTGTTTTAATGCACAAACATGCATTAAAAAATTCAAAAGTACACAATGTACAGAACAGGCTCGTGTAAATGTTGTCCTGTAACGGATTATATCATTATTTTACACATTAATGTGTAAGTTTAACTGTATTGTCGTGTTCGGTTTCACTGGAAGTCATTATTATCCTATACAACTAAGGTTTATTTTCCTTATAGGAATAATTTCCTGAGTTTTAAAACAATTTTAATATATTTTTTTAATTTTTTGATTAACCAATCATGTGGCAATAGTTAGAAATACCTGTTATAATTACAAAAAGCCCAAAATTACATCTTTGGAAAATCCAACCAACAAATCTCAAAAAGTATCACAAATAAAAGAAAATATTAAAATAATTCAGTGTAAATGACCCAATTCTCACACTTGAGGAGTCATTTTTACCCATTTTACAGTTTTATTTGCAAAAACCTCCATTAGTAAAGTTCCTTGTGTCCTTATTTACAATCAAGTAGAAGGAAAAGACAGAAAACACTCACCAGTACCTCAGATTTGCACTAAAGTACAGTGTTTTAGTTAAATCCCACCAGTGATAATACATGTGTATGCTATGCACGTTAATACGTTTTATGGAAATATAGATTCACATGTTTAATCTTGGTGATTTAGGAGACTTGAGAAAAAGTTCTCCTGTTTAACAATGGCAGCCCTTAGTGGCTTTATTGGGCCTTGACTGATGGAGATCATTATCTAAACATTAAGACCAAAGTGTGGGAAAGATTTGAGTCTATTAAAACATCATCTTGTTTCACTTGTTGCTGCTGAAATAAACAAACAGGAGGCTGGGAGGGGAATAAGTTGGCCTTTGCTTAGATGACTCTGGCCTATTAATGAATGTTTCCACACATCGGTCTCACTTTAGTCCATCTAAATGTTCTGAACTGTTTATGTGACTCATAAACAGCCACCACCACTTGTCTGTATGTTTCCCCTTCACCTTCATTTCCTTAATTTATCCAGATTTTTTTACCCTCTAATAAAACCAGCCGATGATTCTGGACTGTAAATGAAAGCAGCCATCCAAATCTCTCTCTGGTCTTCATTTCTTTGTCCGAGCTAGAACCATGGCTCTGTTATAAAGTCAGTCACTTGGTCACTGGGTAAACCCCGTTTCTATCTGAACAACTGCTGGACGGATTCCCGACGCTGCAGGCTAAAGTCATTCATGGCCCTCAGCGGCTGACTCATCGTTAAGCTAATGACACCGCCTGACTTTCGGACCATCATGTGGTTTCCTGTAAACTGTCTCGGACTTTCATTTGGTGCAGGTTTTCATCCTTAACTTCACATTTAGCTCCATAATTCCATCAAAACACTTTAACACTTCACATTTCCATCAGCCTCAACTGGACTCGTCATGAATTCTGGACATGTTTTGTTGGGCTAAATGGGTTTTGAGCACGGCAAAGGACCATTTTGCATTGTATTGTCTGTTTAAAAGCATACGGGTTATATGTTTTCATGCTCTAATGGTAAAGCTCGTGAGCATGATTTGATGTTGTTGTTACCATCCTGGTCTAAATGCTGACTTTAAAAGATGCTGTGAGACTGTGGCCGACATCCGAAGCCCGTCCACCGCTTGCTGAAATCATCTGGAGCCGGTTGTATGATCCATGTGCTGCTCCGCCTTTGATTCCTCTGCCGTCTTTGAAGTCAGAGGTCCCGTCTCATTGTCTGCAGACAGAAATCGTCTGTAGGGTCAGAGATCGCAGAGTTTGAAATGCTCATCGTAGATTAAGTGCAGGATGTCCTGCTGTGGGCTGGACGAACCTGGTGCTCACATGTTCCACAACATCAGCAAACCCTGTAAAAGCTGCATTTCATGGTGCCTAACAGGGCCCATTGTGTGCTCGTCACACGGACGTCCAAGGATTTCAGGCTAAACGGATGAAAGTCTTTTGGGTCCAGAGCAATAAACTCACAAGACAAACGCATGTAATAAAACCTAAAAGAAGACCTGAGGTAATGAAAGTACTCTTGCTTTTGTAGGACCTCTAATTCTTACTGTGTGTCTCTTTACACACCAGCTTTATTCCCAGCTGCGAGCAGAGTAAAGAGAGGAGCACCAGCAGCGGTGAACCCGACCTTCCACAACTCCTTCGAGGATGTTCATCTGTTGTTTGAGGTGAAGCAAAAGTACTGACTAGAAACTAACAAACTATCTAACATCGAATGGGCACTTGGAATAATGTCTGGTTTCCTTTTCACCGCGTAGATCCTGATGGCCGGTGTACAGTTTGAAACCAGCGGAGCGTTTTCAGTCAACGATGCCGAACTGGCTTCCCTCCGAAAGACAAGAAACCTGGACGTCATCTGCGAAGACGTCATTCCCAAGAAGCTACCGGACGTGTCGCGGCTCGTATCTGACCTTTCTAATCACACCTGTCACCTGGACCAGGACGACTTCGAGCGCACCCTGTTGACTTTGGTGTACACAACCCAGCAGATGGTCACTTCCAGAACCGAACACCACAGAGACGCGTGGGCCGAGTCTTTTGTCGGCTTGTACAAAGCCATCAAGAAGGATCTGACACTGACAGACTGAGTGAACGCCACTGATGCTACAGAATGGGTCCATATTGAAGTTTAATATGTACATAAGAAAAACACTTTCATTTTTATTTAGAAAAATCCATTAATATTAGTCAGTAGTCCTGATTTGTGCACTGAGGAAACGTTGCATCTTGTATGCTGGCAGGCTGTGAGGAGCCTGAGAGGAAAGTCCTGTCAGAAACAAACATGTAAAGTGCACAAACACAGTTATTAAAGTATCGACTGTTACAGCAGAAGTCCAACATGAGGTACTGTATGTACATGAAACTATGTATTGGATCTGTATGTTGCATTAAAAGTCATGGATTTATTTACATTCACATGTCTTGTCCGTGTTTGTTCTCTAGCACCTGCATTCAAACTGATAGAACATCAAGTTTTAAACTGAGGAAATCACAGGTTATACTCAGAGTATGTTCTGTGTGAATACAGATTACTGCACAGGAAGCGAGGAGTGGGGGCGGGGCTTCAGCACATGTCAGCCGTCTATAATCAGCAAATATCAACTCATCAATGTCATCGATTTAAAACAGGTCTAATAGCGCCTTAGCGGAAGTTCACGGTTATTTAAACACTTTGCACCCTGATGTTACAGTACAGTGCCGTCGCCACAGGACCCGTGGTCCAAACTGAGCTGCCTTTGATGGTATTGTTTCAGGAAAATCCCCCAAAACGGCACGCTGGAGCGCCGACGCTGCTCACAAACTGACTCCAACGATGATCTGTGCAGGCTCTGGATGTCCCAGTGGCCGTTTAGGCTCCAGTGAATTAGTATCCGCTCCACATCCGCTCAGGGAGCTGGGCATCCCGGGAGGGCAGAAGGGTATGTACCGGCACCAGGAGGAAGCAGACAAGTAAGCGCTGAGGCCAAAGGGGAGGTTGTAGACTTCTCCGCTCTCCAGCGTGTTGCTGGAGTCGTCCTCGTGAGCCTTGTTCCAGGCCAGGATGCCTCGTTCATGCTTTGATCCTGTTGGACACGAGTTAAATGTGTTAGAGCCTGACTCGGCCTTCATGCTTCATCCTGACTTTGCTTGTTTGTTCTTAATGAAACGTGGGAATGCCGTATCGAGCTCCACAGATATTCTTTGTACTTGGATAATGTTTCTCCAATAATATAGATTTACATTACATAAGCCTTTAACTCTTCATACGGTGGATATCTGATGGATTTTCAGTCCAAGTGTTTTCTAATTCCACCACCAGCAGCTACAGACCTGCTGGAATAAAAACTAAAGAATAAAAAATGTTGCTCTCAGGCTACAAGTGAAGAAAACAGAAAAGCAGAATTATTTTTTAAATATATTTCAGGGCTTTTTTTATAGTTCAGTGTTGTAACTGGTAATGTTTTCTGGTATATTTGCTGAATTCATAACCTTTAACCACATTTCAAAGGGACTTTGTGTCCTTCTTTGGACTAAATTTCAAAATTAAACCATTGCCAAATATTTAAGCATTTTCCAGTCTTATGCTGCGTTTAACATCATGATGTAATTCATAAACATAGACAAGAATGTGGAGTGATCCATCCATCCATCCATCCATCCATCCATCCATCCATCATCTACAACCAAGCACACTCACATTCACACCTATGAACAATTTACAATCACCAATTAACCTCAGCATGTTTCTGGACTGTGGGAGGAAGCCGGAGAACCCGGAGAGAACCCACGCTGCACGGGGAGAACATGGAGACTCCTGATTTAAACATAACAAATAAAACAATGATGTGATGACATACCTGGGATAGTGTTGTCCAGTATGAAGCCGAAGAAGCCTCCAACAAACATACTGGTTGTCAGAAGGACCTGCAGCACCTGGTCAAGCTCCACCACACCTGCATGTGACATCATGCACAGAGTTAAACCTCTGTTTAAGTGATATGAAAAATGCAGATTATATAAGATATTGATGCACCTGTAGAGATTGCTTTTGGATTGTTTAATATCCAGTTGGGAATGACCAGACCGGAGAACATGGAGAAGCCAAAGATGAAGATGTTTCGAGATGAATTCATGTCTGCGTACTAAACAAGTGGTTGGAACACAAAGAAAAACAAATTAAATGTGAATGCCATGAACAGATGTGCCATACCTGATGTTTTAGGGTGCGTACCTGCAGATTGGAGACTCCTGCTGCAGAGATGACGCCAAACATGACCATGAACATGCCTCCTATCACGGGGGACGGGATGGTGGTGAACGCAGCGCCTACTTTACCGAACACGCCCATCACCACCATCAGCACGCCGCTGGCCACGATCACCATACGACTGCCCACCTGCAAACCACACGGGGAGAGTCTCTTAACGTCGTCTGTTTAAACCATGACCTGCATCTGAGAGCTCAATGCATTGAAAACATAAGACACGCAAACAGACGAAACACAGGCAAGCTAAGAAAACATCATATGCAATCTGAAAACGTGTGCAGTGGTTAATGCTACAAAGACAGAAAACAGAACCCAGAACTAAAACATGAACCGCAAATCGCTCAGACTATTATGGAAATGTTTCCAGGGGGATACGGGACACGTTGGCAGGAACACGCTTGTGGTTGCCATGGTGATATGAAGGCGTTGTAGTCAGCTGTTCAACAGTGGTGTTGGAGATTTAGCTAAAATTAAATAAATAAATAAATAAATAAATTTTAAAAAATTAAAAGGAAAAAAGAAAATTAAATAATTCAAAATAAAAAAATAGTTAAAAAATAAATAAATAAATAAATAAAAAGAAAAGAAAAAAATAAATACAAAATTTAATAAAAGTAATTTTAAAAAATGAATTTAAAAAAATGTAAAAAGGAAATTTAGCTAAAAGACTTGTTTCAAACCCTGTAGCGTTTCTGGACTGGGTTTTTGTTTTGTTTTTTCTGAATGCAGCTTGTGTTTCCCTAAAGAATCCTCTAGTTTTAAACCTTCTTCATATTGTGCTTTTGTAAAATGCTGGAAGACATATAGTGAGCAATGTCATATAAATATAACATTTCCAACATGAAGCTGAAGAGTCAAATACATTCTGAGATTTGGGCAGCCTGGATTTCATATACAACAAATCTGAGAAACCAATAGTGTGGCTGGTGTGCTCGAGCTGCAGCAAGTAGGGAAGGATTACATAGAGGCAGGTATTTCATAGAGCTGCACATTCTAGAGGAAACAACAGGATAGAGTTACATCTGAGTCATTTTAAGGCAGGAAGGGCTTATTTTCACCAAAAAAATCTAAACGTGTATTGTTGGTATACAGAGATTAGATTTTGGAGTTAAATCAAAGACTAGAGAAGGACTTCAGCAAATGAGATCAGTTTACCATTCTATTATGAATTCTCAGTGTTCCATACTTGTAAAACCTCCTCCTCACCTTGAACAGTGAGTTTTATTTATACAAGTCCATGAGCCAACCTATGAGTGAGGCGACATTAATGCACATGTCCAGTTGGCTGCACAAAGCAAACGCAGAACCTTAAAAACCTTTTTGTGCACCCACCGGATAGGCAGTTTCCATTTGAGTGCATATGCACCACCTTTAAGTCCAGAGTCCAGTTCTCCAACACATCCAGTACGTTTAGCTCAGCCTCTATCTAAATCACATTGTCTTACCTTTGTTATCCCGAGGGCTCCAACATTCTCACTGTACGACGTGGTGCCGTTTCCGGTACCCCAGGCACCGGCCAGCAGGCAGCCTATCCCCTCGATGCCAATGCCCCTGTTGATGGCGTGTTTAGGTGGCGGTGGGGCTCCAGATAGCCTCGCACAGGCGTGGTAGTCCCCGACAGACTCTATCATGGAGGAAATCACTCCAGCCAAGATGCCAACGACGCCCGCTAGGCTCACGGTCGGCATCCCCCACTGACCTGATTTTGAAATCAACCACGAAGAAACAGGAAATTACTCAGTACACACAAGCAGCAATGGTTTATTACTAAACTCCCACCCAAAAAATAACTTTGGTAATCCCTGTTGTCTATATCCAAAACCTGGTTTAGCTCATTCAGTAGTGCAATGCAGGTCCATCAGTACCCAAAACCTTTTCAGAACTATCACCATATCATTGCAGTGGGTGGCATGTTCCATCAGAGCAAGAAACATTGGCTTTATAGAGCAGAAACAGTTCACCTGTAGTTCAACAGAACAGCTTCTAAGGGAGCGGTCAGGCTTTGGACCCACTACAAACACTCAGTGGGATTGAGTGACAATAAAAAAGAGAAACTCACCAATGTTTCTGCATTTTCTTACCTGGGTATGGAAACGTGAACCAGGGAGCTTGGCTTATGACGTCTCCCTTCAGATCGGTGCGAGCCAGGTACCCGTACTGGTCCGGCTCAGTGGGCAGCACGTTGTAGGTGGTCAGAAGGTAACAGATGAGCCAAGACAATGTGATGCCAAGCAAGACCTTAAGACACGTAGGGGGGAAATAAAATCACATTGGTTGTCTTCTCAGATGATCTTTAACATTAAACATATGATTGTTTTGTACGTACGGGGAGGATCTGAAAGACGTAGACTCGAGAGGTGTGCAGCTTCTTATCCTTGCTGTATGTAGGAAAAGGCACTGAGATGTGACGAAGGTACTGAGAGAACAGGATGATCAGTGCTGTGGTCCTGTGAGAGAGACAGGAAGGAAAAAACACAATATAATATAAATTCACAGCAGGTCTCACCATCAGAAAGAAATAAAGCAATTATGCCGGTTCCTGGGAAAGAAATGTGTAATAGGCTTTCCTCCCCTGACTTAAGATAAACACTTTACACAGATTTCCAGAGTATTATTATTTTTTTAAAATCTTGGCTGTACTCCAAGCAGGAACCAAAGTAGATTAAACATAAACTGTAGGACACGATAAGCAAAATGTATTAAAATGGCACGACCTCCTGTCTGCAGAGATCTCAGCCGAACCAACAGCCCACTCTGTTGCTGTCTAACACTTACAGGGTTGTATTATGTGGAGCAGGACCAGAACTTTAGACAGAAAATATCATTTAAAAACAATATAAATCTCTGCAGCATGATGAGTCCATAAAAGGTTTAGTCAGTCCACTCACATTGAAGAGATGCCCCAGTGGTTGCCAGCGCTGCTGCCGGCCGAGTCAAACAAGGACAGGCCGATGAGGGAGATGGTGGGAGCGATGGTGAGCGGTCCGATGAAGCGCATGAAGAGGCCGATGAGGCCCGAGAAACCGACAAACACCTGGAAGAGGGAGCCCACCATGATGGATCCCTGCAGCTGGAAATAAACGCGAGTGCATTAGTAACGTCAAGGCGGTCTTCTCACAAAGGCTTCTGCCAGAACTTTGCACATCATCTGCAAATTAGACCTTGGTTGGAAAATCCATTTATGGTACACTAACATCAGGGTTAGACTGAAAAACTGAGGCCATGTTTCTCTGAAACTATGGAACTTTCCTTTAAGTCCATCCATCATTCCACCGTCCATATGTTGAGCTGTAAAGCAATCCAACAGGTCTAACCCACTTCCAACCTTCAAGTGCACAATCTAAAGTGCTCTGATGTCTTAAACTTAACAAAGCTATTCACCTCTTCTTGTCACAGGTATTCTGACCAACTATGACCGTTACATGTTTTAACCATTAAGGCAGTTCCAAGGACTCGTCATAATCCTGCCTTTTAAAAACCACATGCATGTAACTCCCACCCATTGAATTAACACTGTCTCAGCTACCACAACAACTGCAGCTCTGCATGACTAATGTTTTAATATGCCTGCGCAAGGACTGTTCAAGCAAGAATAAAATGTACACACATGATATTAGCATGCTTAAAACAACGAGCATGTCCCAGCACAGTCACCAGGACTGATGCTGGTTTCCATGAACAGACCGTTTAAAACATTCTTCATCGTGTAATTAAAAAGAAAATCGTGCTGCTCCAGGTGCTGACTCAGGTTCAGTGAGTTGAAAGTTGTGATTAAAAAGGTGAGTTTGCTTACTGCTCTCATTCGACTCTGCCACACCTCCGTGTAGTTTGCGGAGGAGGTGTTGACCAAGCTGGCGTTCTGAGTCCAGGCAGGACATGTCCACTCTGGCATGGACAGCATGGCCATGCAGGGGGCCAGCAACGTGAAGGTGCCCCCTTGGAGAATGGGCAGTCTGGTGGTAAAGATGGTAAAAGACATAAACAGACAGGCAAGGGGTGGGAAGGTAGTTAGTTTAGTATGATCGGTGCAGTTAAACTGATTTGCCTTTTAATGACCTGAACAGGTAAGAAACAGAGTTCTCAGGAATCTCTCGTCTATATTTCTTTCAATCAAATATGAGGAAGTGGCTAATTTGAATCATGTGAAGACTGAGAGTCGCTCTCTAATTAGACAAACCGGAGGTTAAGTAAATTAAAGTAATATGCGATGCAGTGATCCTCATCATGCTGCTCGCTTCACCGTCAACAACCACCATCACACTGCAGCTGAACCTCAACTTTCCAGCAGCAGCCTGAGACTCGTGGGGATTTTAAAGACACGCAGCCAGGAAATATGTTTTAATGGGAGATAATAAGGTTTTCATCCCAAAGGCCCACAGATAATTAACATTGTTTGCTTTTGGTTTGCCTGGAACGGAGCGCCAACAAACACACCGACTGTTGTTCCTCACAGCTGACTTCCAGGTAATTGGAGCAACACAAGAAAGCATCAGTGGTGCTAAGCCAAGAGAATGTGGGTTTTGTAAGAGCTGGATTCCGAACATAATAAGATGGAAATTCCTCAGCTAATCCAACTGTGACACCGATATTCCTGCAGGCCCAGAGTGCATACATACAATTTAGGTTCAGAGCTGCAAAACATGGTTTGAGTTTGTGGTTCTCCAGAATAAAACCAGGCGCTGCGTCGTGTTTATTCTCCTGTGGATGCGTCACCTCCAGTGTCAGAGCAGCGAGTTTCCATTCTGGCGTTCACACAAGACCTTCTCTGGTGCTAATATTAGCTCGTATCATCGTGTTGTGTTGAAGTGAGCATGAGGACAGCCAAATGGTGGTTTGTCTTGACAATGAGAAACAATATCAAGATGTACTCAAAAGCATCTTAATGCAGAAACTAAAGCTGCTTGATGCTTCATCTTCCCGGTAATCCCCTTAAAAGAAGCTGCGTCCTCTAACCAGGAGAATATTCCATTGTTCACCACACATGCTAATTTTGGCAGGACTCACAGTTCGAAAAAGGTTAAGAAGAAAAGCTGAAGGTTTGCTTAATAAGAAGGAAGTTAATTCCACTTTAATGCAACCTCCTGTACTGCTGGATTACAGTGTGAGAGCTCAGACTCCCACAGCACCAGAAAAAAAAGCAGTGAACTGATAAAACTTATCCAGATAATTAATGTAAATCATTGTGCAATTAGACAGAGTGCAGGCATCTCTTATTAAACCACACATTTTACACTCCGGCAGCCCACAAGACAATTAATTACTGCAGTCCTCCCACTCGTTAACGGGTTCTTCTCTCTGCTTCCTTACCTGATGCCGAAGGTAACCTGCAGCAGAGTGCAGATGCCGGAAACGAAGAAGATGGTGCTGATGAGGTGGCTCTGCGTGAGGCCGTCGTGCTGCAGACACAAGCCCTGAGACAGGATGAGGGGGATGGCGATGATGCCTCCGAACGCAGTCAGACAGTGCTGAGGGAGCAGAAAACACATCAAGGGATTCACTTCATCTTTGTTTGAGATACACATTGGAGAAAAAAAGCAGATAGAAGCACCATCCTGGACGTGACTGTAGGCCCAGGGACATGATTGAAGTCCGTAGATTCAACTGAAGCTAATTTCACAATCTGGCCTCCATAAATCAAACCGTCCGACCAAGCGTGAAGGAAACGTCCAGCAGATGCTCTCATGTGACACTGTGGTCATGTTTGCATTGTTATATAACATCAGAAGCCACGCTGGGAAACAAACTCATGATCAAACACGGGCCTGAACGCGGCCTCCTGCTGACGTACCTGGATGCCTAAAACGATGCACAGGTACCAGGGAGGGACGTCGGTCACGCAGTACGCCAGCTTGTTGCCATCTTCGTCCAGAGAGGAGTCCAGTTCCTCTCCTCCGTCTGGCAGATCACAGAAGCGTCCTTCCAGCTTTGAAGGAAAGACAGACGGATGGATAGGGTTCAACTAAAGAGCCATTTTAAATGATGGACTCGGCAGCAGTCTGTTCAAAAACATTAACAACAGAGCGCTTCAACATGTTGGTCAACTGGGTTCATTATGAAACACCCGTACATTTACCTGTCTTGACAAATCCCAGTAAGAGAACGTGATCAGATGCTTTTTCTTTAAATGGCAGCCATGAAAATAAACATTTTATTTAGCTTCCTGTTTAATCAAATCATTACAGGGTGGGATGAAAACAAGACGCAGTCAGCTCAGCAGCAGGGCTAAATGTCTTAAAGGTTTAAAACACTTTCAGGGAAAATCTTTTATTTATTTCACAGAGGTAGAAGCATCGTTCCATGTCTCCTCTGGTCCAACAGTGGGACGCTTATCTGTTCAATAATGTGGTTTTAAACACGGAGGAGCAGGAATGTAAACAAGAACATTCCTCTGTGTCCATGACGCCACTTTCTCAGCTTTTCTATCAAGAGTCAATTATTAACAGAGCACCTATTTCTGCTCTGACGTTAGAATGATGCAGCACAATAACACATTACTCTGATATTTCTACTCTGACATTATTTAAAAGTAAAATAAATCCATATGTGTGACTCACAGGTGGCTCACAACGATTCTCCACTTTGGAATCACATGTAAAGTCCATGTCAGGTCTGTGATCGTCTGACACTCACCGCAAAGGCGTAGTTGTCGAGTCCATTACTTTCCTTCTCTGGAGTCATGTCGAGGCTTCAGCCTATTTGTTCAGGTATTGAAGTTCTGCTGAGGAGCCAAGAAAGAAAACTGAAAAAAACATCAGTGAGAGAGGAGGGAGCCGACGGAGAGGACCGGAGCATCGGATGGAGGGAGGACGGGGCTGCTGGGAGGCGGGAGGACGGAGGAGGGGTGGGCTGGGCTGGACGGACAGCCGCTATGAAAAAGTTCAGACATGAGACTGCAGCTCTTGTTGATTGAAATGGAGACCCAGCAGCAGCTCATGTGAACCGAATTACAGCAGCAGCAGCTGACTGACCGGCACTTGGCAGGCAGGAGATACTCTGCAGTCGCTCTGCTGTGTTTTAACCTCACAGGGGAGGCCTGAGAGATTATACAGCAGAGGACAGGGTTAGAGTACAGGGTTAGGGTTAGAGGAGCCGAGGGAGCAAAGCTTAGATTTTCACTGTTTCAGGAGCAGTGAAGTCGGATATCTGCAGTCAGAGGTGCTCAACAGTTAAAAGCACAGTCCTCAGCCTGTGTGAGGCTGAGTCTTTTTAATTTCAACACCAAACATTTGCTTTAGGACCTCTGTGACTCTCACGAGCTGGCAAACCATCACCAAGTACAAAGCAGTTATTGATGAATGCTATCCTGTAAATGTCATTTTCCAGTTCACAATGCAGCTCTGTTTGGCCTCAAATCATTCTAAATGAAATTACATTATTAGTCTAAATTAAGAGTTTGATAGCAGCCACCGTCTCCGTCATTAAGATAATGAAGATGGCCTTAAAGGAGTTCATATGGCTGCAGAGGAAGCTCCTCCTCACACCGACTGCATCTGTATGTGGATCTATGTTCATCTGCATCCTCTGTCATGGGATTAATGTGCATCTCTCCTCGTTATAAAAGTCAGGATCCGGGTCACAAAGGGGGCGGGGCTCTGGGATGCAAAGAAAAAACCAACAGATGGCGGCGCTTCATTAAAGATGAGAACATCCCTACAGTGGTATCATACACACACCGTACACCCTCAGAGGACGGAGACGTCTGGAAAACGCTTCGTAATAATCCGTTTAATTGTTGTGCAAACACTTCACCCAAAACCACAAACGTCAACAGGCTTTGTTGTCACGGCAACCTTTAGAATCGCTTCTGAGTTATTTCAGTCAGGACCAGTGATGCAACCACCCAGCATCACAGCTAGAGTTTAATTTCATTCCAAAAACGTTCCAAGAAAGTTCCAAGTGAACATTTTTCAACTATGTTTTTGCCTCAGGTTGGATAATTAAAGTTACAGGTGACAACGTTACCAGAATGTTGTGCTCTGGCGTTCTCAGAACTAGTTACACTGAGGGCGTTCTTATTTGTCATCAGGGAACATTGTGGGAACGTTGTATAGATTCTGTAATGTGTTTCCTCAACAACATCCCCAAAACATTCTCAGAACATTGCGGGCAGAATGTTCCACCTTTGCTAGTATATTACACTAGAAGACTGTCTCATAAAGAACATCTGGATAACATCTGGAAAAGGTTTTTTTAATATTCGTTTGAGGACGTTCCTCCTTTGTTATCATGGAACATTTTGGAAATGTTCCACCTTCAGTTTATCACATTACAGGAACGTTACAAAACGTTATGTTTGAAAAAACACACATCTGAGGTCTCGATAACATCTGGAGAACATTTTCTGAACGTTGCATCGAGAACCTCCTTCCTTCCCGACACATTATAGAAGAACGTTCTAATATGAGTTCACCAAAACATTCTGAGAACATTGCAAGCAGAATGTTCCACTTTTGTTAATAAATTACGTTACAGGCATGTTTTATTTTTAAAAAAATCACAAATCATGTGAAGCCTCAATAACATCTGGAACGTCCTCTGAATGTTGGTGTTAAAACATTATAACTTTACAGGAACATTACTTAAAATGAAAACGTTCTTAAAATGTCTTTTGGAACATTTGATTTAAAAATAAATAAATAAATCTTGTAGATGAGGTTAGCCAAGGCTGTGAGACTGTTCCCTGGTAGCCAGTGGGAGGTTGGAGGAAAAAAGAAAAAGCACCAAACAGACGAGTTGAAAGAAATTGAGCTCACATGAAGCAGCAGCAGCAGCAGCAGTGAGGAGCATCAGAGGGGCATCATGAGGTCTGCTCGCTGTGCATGTGACTGTGTGTAGCGTAGGAGGAGGATTCATCACATGCCAGGTAGTGAGGCTCAGAGGCCGGGGGCAGGATTCTGTTCAGATACCTCATTAAAGTGTTAGAAGAGCAGAATCATTGTGTTCATACTCATGCATGTGTTAAATGAGCACTCAGTTAAAGACTTTCCTGACATAAACCGTCTCGGCGGATGTTTGTCTAATCATGAAACAACTTTGCGTAGAACGACTTTTCTGTCTTCCTTACTTGGTGAACTTCAGCCTAATTGTTCACCACGTCAATCACATCAGAGTTTTTGCATCCGACTGTAATTCGGAGGTGGGTGTGTGTCTGAGAGATGCCTTCATAATCTAATTAGCCGAAGGTTGACGTGCAAATCAATCACTGAGAGTACCGGGAATCTTTTACACAGTAATCTGCTGCACATGTTGCATTTAAAGGTAAATGTGAGCAAAACAAGAACAACTTTTACAGGACTCTGATTTCCCCGTTCACTGTGTACAGTATACTGTATACTATATACACTGTATACAGGTTATATTTAGCATTTAAAGCTTTACATGGAAAGTTTCACCTTTTTTTCATCACAATTTTTAATCATGGTTTCGTGACATTTTGTATTTAATATTTTTCTTATTTAGTTTTCCCCCAGGGATCAATAAAGTATTTCTATTCTAGTTTAACCTCTCAAGAGATGGCGTTCACATGCGTGGACGTCACATTTTGAGTTATATTACCACAGTACTTAATTAAAAAAATAAATATATATATAATTTATTTTTATTATTTTATTATTAATAATTTGTTTTCTTTTTTCTACTTTTTTGTTCTTTATATTTTTTATTTTCTTTACTTTTATAATAATAAAAAAATGCATATCAAACATGAGATCAGGTCTTAAGAGATTAAAAATTAGTTTTCAGATACTAATGTTTGACATCTTTATGAAGAGTCATAGCAATACTATTTGTAATATCAGAAAATGACCAATACTTTGTTAATAATTCAAGACAGTGGATGAAAACATTCTTTGCTATAAATGAATTTACCATCACAACCAGACACTTTTATGTCACATTAATAATTCAACATCTCATTATAACAAGTAAATCTTCTCCCATTGTTTTGGACATCTTGTGATGAATGATGTAAAGCATCAGGAATCCATTCCACTTGTGAGTCAGACTTGAAGAGTTGATCATTAATCATTTCTCATCGATTAGTTGGAGGAACGTGACCCGTCTGCCATCAGAACCGGCGGTTCCGCTCCATTAGGAACCATCTCCTGTCCTGGACTAAACTCTGTGAAGCCGATCAGGTTAAACTGGACACTGAAAAATGTAGAGAAATAAACTTTAAAATGGCAAAATTAGACAAAACTGTAGAAGCACGCTCAGATACAATGAGGTCAGTATTCTGACTGCTGGGGAGCCAACCAGGGACACAATCTCATTATTCATAAAAAAGAAGAAAAAAAAAAAAGCTGCCTGAGTAAAACCAGTTGATCTTATCTCCTGCCCCGCTGTATCCTGTGACCTGCTAATTATACCAACGAGGCAGCTTCAGGTTGCATAAGCTCCTGTTTCTACACTCAAATCACAAACTGTTGCTCATAATCGTATTTTTTAATCACCGTATCTGAGGCTAAGTGTGATGAACTGTCAGCTTCTCTTTGTTTATGTGTGGATTTGATTTGTTTTATCAGTCCTACTTATGAGTCCAGAGCCAGAATCCCTGCAGGCCTTACGGGACAAAATATGGGTCACAACACAAGTGAGGTAGAAAACTTTTCCCTCTGCAGGGCTCATGTTACCGTAATGTCTGGACTATAAGCCTCTGCTTTTTTCACACGCTTTGAACACTGCGGCTTAAACAACGATGCGGCTAATTTATGGATTTCTTTAGTGAGCAGGAGGAAGATGCAGACAGCATGAGTGACTTTTCCTGGTAGGCTGCTGTAGTTTTTATTTTCTTAACCAGCCGTGTTACAGGCACCGTTCGGAAAAAAACTTTTACGGTATTTGTGTATGTTACCGGTACGTATTTAATTAAAAGTTTAAAAAAATCTTCCTGTGTAGATATCATGTGTTCCAAAGGGGACACCTGCAGCTTACAGAAAAGTGTGGCCTGTATATATATGTACACATGTTTTTTTATTTTTAAAGTTAGTGGGTGCGGCTTATATTCAGGTGCCTCAATAGTCTGGAATTTACGGTAACTGTTGTGTATGAAAATATAGAATTTTCATTCTAATTTATGTTCGTTGCCTCTGAGTAAAAGCTAAGTCCTCGGTATTTGTTGTGACGACTGCAAACCGTCCTCACTGTAACTGAAACACTGAAAGAATTCTGGACTGGAGGCGTTAAGTTTGAACCCAGACAAGGACTTCAGTATTTCTGTTCCATCCAGCTTTATTCTTGGACGTCACCACATCTTTGAGGCAAACACTGGCGTGTTTACTCTGGCAGCTTTATTTACTGGTTACAGTTTTTCCTTTTGAGCGCTGAGCTGAAGGATTAAGTGCTGATAAAGTTCTCTTACTCCTTAATAACCCGTTTAAAACCCGACTCAATTAGCTGGAAGATGCATCGTCACAAAGCTGAGAGTGGAAGTGCTTTTCTGAGCTTCTTAGAAGCTGACTTTTTAGAGATATATGATTAGACAGACAGGACTATGATGTAATGCTGTAGGTTCTAAACAGCAACCCAACTCAAACAGAACTTAAAATGAGCTCCACCAGTAAACATGCACATCACTGCAGCAGCAACACGCTGTTCATCTAAAAACACCAGGCGTCATAAAACACTGACAGGAAGTAGTTTACTGCAGAATGAGTACTTTTACATTTAGCTGACAATATCTTTATATTTTATAAGTTTTGTTATTGCAGGACTCTTAATGTCGTGGATTATTTTAATAGTGTGGCATCAGCAGGTGAATTTTAAGGAAAGCATCTGAATACTTCTTTCACAAATGAGCATGAATAAAAAAAATAAAGAGGATTCTGGTTGCATTAAGGGAAACGTAGAATTGTCAGAGCACAACTCCATATCATATATAGAGACGAGGGGAGGTCGAAAAGTTTGTAGAACAGGCAACACAAAACTTCTTTACATTCAGATTTAGATTTGCTTTATTGTCACTGCAACGAGTACAACGAACAGAAAGGTGCCTGTCAGTGCAAAAAATATCTAAAAACTTTGTAAACAACTATACACAACATAATATAATATATATATATATATATGTGTGTGTAAAAAAAACAACCTCTATATATAAAGATTAAATTAAATAATAAGCTCAAGCACAGTGGATACTGCACAGAGGTAGTTGCATATTTACAATATATTGCACTTATTATAAAGAGGCACAAACATATCTACACAACCTCTCACTGGTTCAGACATCAAGTGAACTCGTCACAACACATCTGTGTGATCCTCAGAGACATTCTGAGTTGATGACCATCGAGCGATGATGGGAAACCAAAACTTTAGCGACAGGGCAGCAATAAAGTTCCCCACAAAAGACTGGCTGAAGTACACGGTGATAAGAGTCCTGCCTCCACATCTGGGCCCCTGTTTAGAAATTTGAAATCACATTTGTGTGGAAGGGCTGCAAGGTGGCGCAGTTGGTTAGCACTGTTGCCTCATAGCTAAAAGGTCACCGGTTCACACCCGGGATCTTCCTGCGTGGAGTCTCCATGTTCTCCTCGTGCAGCGTGGGTTCTCTCCGGGTTCTCTGGCTTCCTCCCACAGTCCAGAAACATGCTGAGGTTAATTGGTGATTGTAAATTGTCCGTAGGTGTGAATGTGAGTGTGATTGGTTGTCTGTCTCTAAGTGTAGCCCTGTGATAGACTGGTTACCTGTCCAGGTGAACCTGCCTTCACCCTGAGTCAGCTGGGATAGGCTCCGCCCCCCATGACCCTAGTGAGGATTACGTGGTGTATAGATGATAGATGGATGGATTTGCATGGAACCAGATTTCCTGATGATGATGAGCTCAAGGCTGCCACAGAGGCAGATTTTAAAGGTGTAGACAGTCTGAAGGACAAATGGGTGCATTAAAAAAATAGTAAAATTCATTGTCTGTGTGCTGCAATAAATACATATATACATACCTCGTTCTATAAACTTCCTCGTATCAGCCTCTACTGGTTCTATATTGACCAATCCTGGACTTTATAATAAATGAAAGACTTCTTTTAAATGATGCCATTAATGTTTTAAAGTACACCAGCGTTTTCCTTTCTTTTCCTTCTTTACTATAATCCAGAAAGACCTTTTCAGTGTCACATCTGCATGTTGTGATAACCAAACACTGAGGAGCCACCACCACTAGATGGCGACAAACTCTTTCCTCCTGCACACACCACCAGGACTTATGATCAACTGGTGTTCCCGCTGCTTCTGAGAGGTGAACCGGAGTGTGAGAGGGCATACTGAGGCCAAGGTGATAAAGATTAGCCGCGCCATAAATCAAGCGATAAGAAAGAGAAGCAACAATTTAAATAGGCTTTACAGTTCAACATTATCTAGGTGTTAAACAAGCTGCAGAACCTCGGAGGTTTTGTCTGAGTTGGGTCTTAAAGGCAGGAGTTTGCTGGTATTTTGGTATTTCACTGAAGGAAGTAAAAGCTCAGAGCAAAGCAGAGTTCCATGAAACTTTGTGAGTGAAGAGCGATGATGTCAGGAGTTAATTCCAGTGAGAACAACTTAAACAAAAAAGCAGAATAACAAAAACACAGAAACAAGAAAGCGTTCAGACTAACGGATGCTGATTAACAGGACTTCCTAGAAGCACTGCTGCCGGTCGCTCCTCCTCCTCCGTGATGACCATGTGATGCAGGTCAAACACAGGCCGACAGCAGACGAAGGACGACCATATGTTCTGGCACCTTGCAGAGTGCAGCAAAGATCTGAGAGGGAAGAAACCTGAGAGCAAAACTTTCCTCAACCCGAGAGGAGGAATCTCCACCAAACTCACGGGATACTCCTGACTCACTCATCTCTGCCAAAGGACGAATCACGACACGTGTGCTGATGGCCGGGGATAAACTGCTGGAAGTGTGGACGAGAGAAGACACAGAAACAGAGTCCTGCATGGATCAGGGAAGGCAATCTCAGCCGCGCAAAAAAATACCACATTCGATTGAAGAAATCCTGAGAAGGCCCACATGCATCAGGAAGGAGAGCAGAGATCATCGTAGCTGCTCTGTGATCAGAGAAAACAGCCGAGTGTCGAACCAGCACTCGTGTACAGGTATGCTTTTATTTTAATAATCAGACCTGAGATATGTTTGGAAGACTCCAGTTAATGCTGAGATGTTCTCTCTGTGAGTAGAAGCTCCACAGATGAAGCTGCTGGAGGAGCCTCCAAAAACCTCCACAGGCTGCAAGAGTGAGTATTAGAAATGAACACAGAGGAGAGAGATGAGTGAACTCGCTAGCATCTTATGTTTAATGATGACAATTCCCTGGTTCTAGGTCAGAGGAAAACGAGGCAAACCAGGGTCACCTTCACGCCGTTCCAGGTGCAGGAGCTGGAGAAGGTCTTCCAGCAGACTCACTACCCCGACATCAACACCAGAGACCAGCTGGCCTCCCGCCTGCACCTCACAGAGGGACGGATACAGGTCGGAAACATGCTGCTGCTTTATGCTGTAATGCTTGATGCCGTTTTGGGTTTTTTTTTCCAACAAGAACCAGCGTGGGAATATCTTGTGATATTTTATAACGTGTAGCGGTAAATACTGCAATAACTATATCTTGAAATGTGGGAATATTCCATAAAGATAAGAGCAGTTCTCTTTATTTGCACAACTTGAGCCTCGTAAAAGCTTCATCGCCACTTTTATTGAAGTTTACTGAGTTTGATCAAATCAGCAAACACTAAACACAGCTGATTTATTGTCCACTTTTCTTTTTATATGTAACCAGAGTGAAGTAAAAGATCTCAAATATCAGTGGAGCAAGAGTAATGGTCTTTGGACAGATGCTTACGTAAGGCATCACCTCCCAAATCCTGGATGATAAGATTAGGCAAGACTAGCCCGTCCTGTCCTGTACAAAGAATAAATAAATACACATAAAATAAAAAATAAAGCTGAGAAATGGTTCATTATTTGATGTAGAAACTGAAAACAACCAGATGAGAGTTGACAAAATTTGGACCAATGCAATTATAAGTTAGTTGGAGTTAGTTTTCACCAAGTGTTGACTTATTGACAATAAAA